>NC_136806.1:31677052-31709552 GCF_951216825.1 Electrona antarctica
AAGGCATGTGGCATTTCACGTATACACGGTCCAAAGCGACGTTTCGTATATACGGAGGAGCTTCGCTTCCCATTCCTTTCGTGTTGGCCGTAATTTGAGGCACTCTCTTGGTGATTTATGGCCCCGTCATAACATCAATGCCTCCCTGTCTGTATGGTTGCAGGATTAAAAAACAACAACTGATTGACGTATGGCACGTCGCATTGTGGCTACCGAAATGGCACAATGTCATTTTTTTTGCCTTCAGACATAAGAGCAAGAACTAAACAGATGTCGGCCTCAATGCGATCCTTTCTCTCTCACCAGCAGCCCCGTAGCCCGAAAGGCACGCCATCAGACAGAGCTGCTGAAAGATCGCTGTTTTAAAAGGGACACTGTTCTGGCACAGATCCGGTTTCAAGATGGTCACTAGTAGGCCTACTACAGTGTGTGTGTTTGTGTGTGTGTGTGTGTGTGTGTGTGTGTGTGTGTGTGTGTGTGTGTGTGTGTGTGTGTGTGTGTGTGTGTGTGTGTGTGTGTGTGTGCACGCGCACATGTGCATGCACACGCAGGTTCTTCCCACAGGGCCTACGTCCGTGAAATAAAAAAAGGAAACAGCCTTATGGGTAATTCGGCTTCACAGCCACCGCTCTTTGTCCAGCGGCACGCTCGAACGGCGCTGAATAGCCGAGATACAATCCATCTCAATTCACCATTCAGGAGACCTATAGAGACTATTAATTGTCAACTCATAAAAGGGCCCCCATAGATGTCCCCATCTAAGAGAGAGAGAGAGAGAGAGAGAGAGAGAGAGAGAGAGAGAGAGAGAGACAGAGAGACAGAGAGAGAGGCAGAGAAAGAGAGAGAAAGAAGAAATAGTTCATACACCAAGACTTCATTTCCTCACTGTCCTCCTCCTCCTGTTGCGTCTGTCTCCCTCTTGTCTCTATCATCCATTACACCCACCGGGGTTTGTCTCCAGGGTGTGCAGGGGTCAGGGGTCAACTCTCACCACTAGGTCAGAAGGATTCGCAACTCAGGGGATTTGCATTGTGGAGAGGCGAGTAGATACTCGAGGGTCGAAGCCCCCCCCCCCCCCCCCCCCGGTTTAGCACAGAGTGTCATTTTGTTAGTTGACCTTCCCTCGTACCTCTGGCATCCTCGCGGGGGGGGCGACGACGACTAGGGGGGATATGGAAGAGGAAAGTGGTTCTGTTAACTTTTTATTTGAACCATCCTCTCCGTAAAAAATATATAAAAATACGAACTATAATGTCCCCTCCTCAACCACTCAGACAACCAGACTTGTGGATATTATTGGGGGGGGGTGAATTTGACAGAAAAGTCCCAGACAACAAAAGAGCATCCCCACCGATCGTCTCCTCAGGGTGGCCCATGCACTGACTGGAGCCAAACCAACAATCGCACAAAAGGAACTTCTTCTTAAAAAAAACAGCACAAAACGAAGAGCAAAACTCCCAACAAACCCGCTCTGACTACTAAAAAGCATGTTGTTTAGTCTGCTGACAATAACAACCAAAAAATGAAACAACATCAAATGTCATTGTCGATACCGCGGGACGACACATCACATCAAGTCCACACGTGGAACGACACACAACCGCAGCCCTTAATCAGTGGCATATTAACACAACATTTACATAGCATGGTAAACAGAACGTCGAGGGAATGACCGATGCCGCTCTTGTCCCCAAAAAATCCTCACTATAGCTCTGTTTAGTCTAAATACTGGAACATGCAGATAAGACAAATAAAGCATTATTTGCTGATGGAAACAAGTGACGGGCAAGATGTAATCCAAACATTATACAATGCCATTAAAAGCTATCAGATCGCTTTCATCAACACTGCTGTTTGAAATATGTTTTAACTGAACGTAACAACAGCTATCATGTAAACTTTGCTCCATTCCACCGTGACACCGTGGAAAATATGTTTGTTATGATTGTAAATAATGGGCTTGTGTTGTTCTGCATTTACCTAATGTCCTGAAGGGACTTTTAAAGCTGCACTGGAGAGAGGTCACTCCTCGTGTACCGTTTGGTACGTCTTGCTGCACCAAGTGGCAGAGAGAGGGAAGTGTGTCTTCACTCTAGCACAGTGGTTTTCTCATATCAAGGTCCATTATATATTCATGAGCCACGGACCACCATGTGATGACATTTAGCCTCTCAGACCCAAAGCGTAGAATATTTTGGTGTCGTTGGATAAGATTTTGTCCACAATTCCATGCTGAAGGTATAGGAGATAACAGGCAAACGATCAAAATGACAATTCTTTTACATTCTCTAATGTTACAGTAGAGAGCGTAAAATGAAAATGTTATTTTACGCTCTCAAGATTTAAAGATATATGAGTGTTAAAGGTATATATAAGGGTCCATTTGGTTACCAACTCTCCATCATTTAGCTGGAGACCACCTGGAACCCCGTCAAGGACCACTGGTGGTCCCCGGACCACTGGTTGAAAACCACTGCACTAGCACACAATCCCAACTTCTGAAACATAATAAGCAGGGGTGATGGGCTGTTCTTATCCATTTTGAATTCCTTGTACATTTTTTATTTTATTTATGTTGCATCCTGTTCATTCAAGGCAAAGGGAGAAGGAGAAATATAAGCAATATTAACCATGCCAACTGAGTATCATTCCATCAATATTAACCATGCCAACTGAGTATCATTCCATCAATATTAACCATGCCAACTGAGTATCATTCCATCAATATTAACCATGCCAACTGAGTATCATTCAATCATATCAATATTAACCATGCCAACTGAGTATCATTCCATCAATATTAACCATGCCAACTGAGTATCATTCAATCATATCAATATTAACCATGCCAACTGAGTATCATTCATATCAATATTAACCATGCCAACTGAGTATCATTCAATATTAACCATGCCAACTGAGTATCATTCCCATAATATAATATAATATTAACCCTGCCAACTGAGTATCATTCCATATTAACCATGCCAACTGAGTATCATTCCATCAATATTAACCATGCCAACTGAGTATCATTCAATCATATCAATATTAACCATGCCAACTGAGTATCATTCCATCAATATTAACCATGCCAACTGAGTATCATTCAATCATATCAATATTAACCATGCCAACTGAGTATCATTCATATCAATATTAACCATGCCAACTGAGTATCATTCAATATTAACCATGCCAACTGAGTATCATTCCCATAATATAATATAATATTAACCATGCCAACTGAGTATCATTCCATATTAACCATGCCAACTGAGTATCATTCCATCAATATTAACCATGCCAACTGAGTATCATTCAATCATATCAATATTAACCATGCCAACTGAGTATCATTCCATCAATATTAACCATGCCAACTGAGTATCATTCAATCATATCAATATTAACCATGCCAACTGAGTATCATTCATATCAATATTAACCATGCCAACTGAGTATCATTCAATATTAACCATGCCAACTGAGTATCATTCCCATAATATAATATAATATTAACCATGCCAACTGAGTATCATTCCATATTAACCATGCCAACTGAGTATCATTCCATCAATATTAACCATGCCAACTGAGTATCATTCAATCATATCAATATTAACCATGCCAACTGAGTATCATTCATATCAATATTAACCATGCCAACTGAGTATCATTCAATCATATCAATATTAACCATGCCAACTGAGTATCATTCATATCAATATTAACCATGCCAACTGAGTATCATTCATATCAATATTAACCATGCCAACTGAGTATCATTCATATCAATATTAACCATGCCAACTGAGTATCATTCCCATAATATAATATAATATTAACCATGCCAACTGAGTATCATTCCATCAATATTAACCATGCCAACTGAGTATCATTCCCATAAACTGTACGTCTCGTTGGGCAATCACTCACACAACCCAAAAAAACACAAACAAACTTCAAAAACGCCACCGCAGTAAAAACCCTCAGGTTACGCTATGTACCGTCTCTGGTCCGTGCAAGGGGGGGAAACGGGAAAAAGAAAGAAGAAAAGGCTGCAGTGTCTGACTATGCGTGCGTGCGTGCGTGCGTGCGTGCGTGCGTGCGTGCGTCGTCTGGGGCCATGTCAGTCAGTCAGAGGGAAGAGGATTTAAGAAGGGCCACGCCGAGGTAAAAAAAGGGGGCTTATGGTGTCACATAATGATCTAGTCACAGACAGGAACAGTCAGCGCCTCCACCCCCCCACTCCTCCACCCCCCACCACTGCACCACACGCCATGGGCCCAAACCAGCCTGCAGCCACTTGCCTCAGAGAGGAGAGGTCAGAGAAAGCAGAGTACTGTAGCAGTAGTAGGAGAGAGAGAGAGAGAGAGAGAGAGAGAGAGAGAGAGAGAGAAGGACCAGTTGAGGCACTACAGTCGAGTCGTTCGGGCCCCCTTGTCCGCTTTATCCTCTGCTCTCTTTCTATACCTCATCTCTTTTCACTCCCTATGCCTCCTCTGCTGCCATTTTCTGCACCCCTCCCCCTCCCCCTTTCTCTCTCTCTCTCTCTCTCTCTAGCTCTCTCTCTCTCTCTCTCTCTCTCTCCCTCTCTCTCTCTCTCTCTCTCTCCCCTCCATCCTCCCCTAATAGACCTTTCCTTTTACAGTGTCCTGGGTGTCCCACCTCTTCTTCTGCTTTGTTTTCTGCGGTTGTATGACATGATGCCCCCCCCCTCCACACCACGGCGCGCGCGCGCACGCACGCACGCACGCACGCACGCACGCACGCACGCACGTGCAGACACACACACACACCCTTAACTCCCACTTCTGTTTTTCCATTGCACTGAGAGCGGGCTCCTCTTTCATTTAGGATACCTCTGACATTGGATTGGGTTTCATGCGAAGTCACTTTTGGGCTACTGCTGTTTATTTCGTCGAGGGGTAAACAAACAATAGACCCATAGTAAAAATTAAAAATAAACAACAAAAGAAAAGCATTTTTGCTATGAATGTGACATGTGTGTCACAACTCTGTGGAAGGTAAAGGCATCCAGGAATGTCTCTGTGCGAGACGTTTATTTTTCCGATGTGTATGTTTTCCATTTGACACCGTTCCCCGGGCGGTCGGGGAGAGAGTGCTATTCTACGCTCATCTTTCTGTCCAGGGACAGGCAGGCACACAGCAAGTCCCTCTTCTTCACATTGATACACTACAGTTAAACGTTCTATGTTCACTGATGAGAGCTGGCCTGCCCAGTGAAACCCCAGTCTATACGGATAATGGCCACAGACTATAGCTCTGCCCAGTGAAACCCCAGTCTATACGGATAATGGCCACAGACTATAGCTCTGCCCAGTGAAACCCCAGTCTATACGGATAATGGCCACAGACTATAGCTCTGCTGAAGCACTTCATGCAGAGTTTGGGACACTTTCAGGCCTTTCAAGTCCACAACTCTCATCTTAACCTCTTTAAACCTGCCATCGGCATATTGGAAATGATATTTAAAAAAATAAAAAAAATAAAAAGAAAGAAAACCCTAATCAAGTTGTACATACACTAGAATTTCGCGGGCCTTCGGCCCGCTCATCCCAGAGTTGCGTTGCCCCGCGTTGCGATACAGAAGTCCCCAGATACAGAAGTCCACAGTGACACGCGTTGTATGTAGCTGTTTTGTGCTGCAGCGCTTGCGCGCGCGCGCGTGTAGTGTTGTTGTTCTTATCCATATATGCGCCTCGGTTCGTCCTGATTGTACGACGTCAGGTGTCGACACGGTCGTGTTTGCATTATTGTAACTGTGTATGTAATCGCGGTGCTCTCCGTCCAAGTTAGAATCAGTGTAGAACCTGTGTTGTTGTTGTTCTTCTTCTACGTTTGGTTTCCGGCAGGCTGTACACTGTGTGTGTGTGTGCACGCGTGTGTGTGTGTGTGTACTGTGTAACTTCCGGTAGTGTTTCCGGAAGTGTGAAAGGTATCACGAAAAACACGTGGGTCACGTCAGTGGCGGCTGGTGACTTTTGTCCTAGAGAGGGCGCTATGAAAATATCAAGAAAACATGCACTATAGGTATCATCACATTCAATGGAAGGCTTTTAAAAATACAAAATAAACATGGCATTGCCAAACATGGCTAATTTCACTGCATTTTCCATGTAGATTGAGGCTAAATTTTTTTTTTGTCATTGTCTTGTTGTTCCATTATGAAAATGCATTATTATCTTTACCTGGCTCCATGTGGCTCATCATTCATGTTTTTCTAGCGTCTGTGTTGACTGTGTGTTAAACTATATGTCAAAGTGTGTTGTGATGTTTATGCTGCCCCCAAGTGGTTTGTGGTGTGAATAACATTGATCGCACACATTTTTCGACCCAGTGGCTTTCTATCGTTTGTATTGAAGTCTGAATCATAGCCACGTTGACAACGTTTGTAATAAACCAACCCGTTTGTAAATCCGTCAAGATTTGAGCGAGTTATGACTGTTTATGTTTGAGCTGCCATTGAACATACTGTACTGTAGCCCCGAAGTAAGATGGCTGCCGGGTGAACGACGTCAGAAACTCCGCCTTGAGCCATCTAGTGTTTGTATATATCTATGCTCCAGATGAACGCGCAGCAACATGTGACACTCAGTAACCAATCAGAAACGTCACACAACGTAAACAACATGTGACATTTCATGGCAGCAGAATACAACGTGGCAGCATAATACAACTTGTAATCACTGCCTTTGGTTAGTGGTTCCTTATATTATATAATATTGACGTTTCTGGATTGCTAATTTTAAATAAATTACAGGCTGCAGATGTCGTTTCTCCGTCATTCTTATTCACGTTTTATTCAGGGGTTGTGCATGGTGGTGCGGCGCACCAGCGCCCCCTATGGACCGGCCGCCACTGGGTCACGTGGTGGGGTTGTGAGCCATTGGGAAGGGGTGATGTAGTGTTGCCAGGTCCACGTATTGTAAGCGAGTGGTAGTGTGTGTAAGTATAGGCTGTAGGCTGTAGGAAGTCAGGGTTTGCGGTGTTGTTTACATAGTGGCATCAATGTTGGCGGTGCAGCCAATGAAAAGAGGGGAATCACGGGATGCAGTGTTGCCAGGTCCGCGAATTGTAAGCGAGTTGTAAGTAGCGTGTTGAATGGCATTTTTTCTGGGCTTGTTTTCATAGACCTGGCAACATGTGAGTGTGCGTGCGGGGGTGTGGGTGCTTGGGGAGATATTGTTTGTTGTGAAGAGATACAATGCCGGCGTGGGTGTGGAAGGGAGGCAACGTTGGTGTCAGTGCAATGAGTGATGTTCCGCGGTTGGTGTTGAGGGGCGGCGTTCGGCGCGATATGAGGAGATAGCGGCCGAACGACGCGGAGGGTAAGTGTGTGACGTGACTGCCGTGTGAGTGTAGTGTGTTGCAGTGTGTCAGTGACGTGTCAGTGATGTATGCAGTGTGTGACTTTGGGTCCCTTTTCCTGGGTTGGGTACAACTTCTCACTTGTATATATAGATACATACAGTATATACACCAGTAAGATGACCTGAGGGCGAGAAGCGACCTCGCCCGACTGCTGGGCGAGCGCTGGCGCTTTGGGATGGGGGGACAGATCAACATATGGAATGAATTCTGTACTGGCCATATATGGATTGTGTCTTGAGTGTACAGGGTTTGATGAGGTCAGATCAACATATGGAATGTCAGAACAGGTCAGCTCCATATATGGAGATCTAAGGGTGGCAGTGTCTTGAGTGTACAGGGTTTGATGAGGTCAGATCAACATATGGAATGTCAGAACAGGTCAGCTCCATATATGGAGATCTAAGGGTGGCAGTGTCTTGAGTGTACAGGGTTTGATGAGGGCCCAGGTAGGGCTGGGCCTTAATTTCCGGGCCTGTTGAGAACTCTACTAATGCAGATCTAGGTGATGATCCAGTCTTCTCCATGTATGGCTATCCAGGGTTTGATGAGGTCAGTGTCAGTGATCTTCATATATGGAGATGGCCATATATGGTGGCGTGACATGTCACGAGGCGTGATGTAACAAGGCCTGACCATATATGGAGGCATGACACGAGGCGTGACACGACGCACTGACACTGATATGCAGGTTTTCATATAGTAACGGCGGCCTATACGGTTGCAATACGAGATCAATGAACACGAAGGATTTTACTGTGAAAGTAAGATACTTTATGGTTGGTCGAAATATCTTCCTTGCATTGAAATGTTGGCCAGATCCTCGGTGGATGCTTGGTTTCCCACACAGGACGCCCCAGCAGGGGCGCTGGGAGCTCTTTAGTAGTACTCGGTAATGCCTCGATTCAGACTCATTCGGCTGCACGGTGTTTAATTGAACCCCCTGAGTTGCTAATCCACTGAGAGGAAATCAACTAATCCAGATTAAGGTCAGGCAGACGGGGAATGGAATTGTCAAAGCGCTCCTTGGAACGGCCCACTGGATAACCTCCCCCCCCACCCCCCTCCCCCCCAGATCGAGCTCATTATCAGAAAGCTCTGAACAAGTTCACGTGAAAACTTTTTTTCGCGCCGTGAGAAGATTTTGACATAATCCGCACATCAATGACTGCTTGTTTGTTTGCTTGCCTGCTGCTCACTGGCAAAGTACGGTTTAGAGCTGGGAAAGCCTCGAGCATGCATGGCGGCCGTGTGAGCCGAACTGATCTGTGAATGAAAGTTTAACAAGAGAGAGAGGTGCTGGATGTGTAACGGGCGAACAGAACAGCCCGCGGGGTTATTCGATAGTGTCGGTGGCAAACGTGGTGGCAGGCCCTATCGCTTTCATCGCCAGACGCTGCATGGCTATATAAGAGTCTGTGTGTGTGTCACTCTCGCTCCCATCCTCCCCGGAGAAAATACAAGCGCTCACTTAGTCTGTCACATCTTGTTGGTCAGTCTCTCTCCGTTTCTCTCGCTATCTCACTCCATCTCTGTTCTACACTTACACAAACACATCCCTTTGACTTTATCTTGGAGCTATATCTCTCCCCTCGCCTCTCTCTCTCTCTCTCTCTCTCTCTCTCTCTTCTCTCTCTCTCTCTCTCTCTCTCTCTCTTACACTCTCTCTCTCTCTTACACTCTCTCTCTCTCTTACACTCTCTCTCTTACACTCTCTCTCTCTCTTACTCTCTCTCTCTCTCTCTCTCTCTCTCTCTCTCTCTCTCTCTCTCTCTCTCTCTGACACAAATACAGTACCTTACGCACATGCACACTCACAGAGACTGACCTAGCCAATAATATATCCTTACGAACAGTGTATTGGCAGACACATGTTGCCACACTAATTGATAGCCCTGCGCCCGTTTATACGTCCGCCTTTGTCCACCTTCTCCTACCAAACCACTCTGTTTGCACACATCTCTCCATGCACAACACCTACTGCATGCCTGGATGCAAGGTACTACTGTACCTTGCATACATGCAACTGTCATATTTATTTACTGTACACCATCTGCCTGCTTCTTCTTTATACAAACATGCCACTATTGCTGAAACATTACACAGGCAATGATGTGACACACTTGACCATCAGTGGTAACTATAAGTATCCTATTGACAGACACGGCTAATGCATCTCACCGCACACCCTTACAGACCTACCCATATATTATTATATATAGCTAATGCATCTCACATCAGCACCACACACCCTTACAGACCTACCCATATATTATTATATATAGCTAATGCATCTCACATCAGCACCACACACCCTTACAGACCTACCCATATGTTATTCTAATGCATCTCACATCAGCACCACACACCCTTACAGACCTACCCATATATTATTATATATAGCTAATGCATCTCACATCAGCACCACACACCCTTACAGACCTACCCATATATTATTATAATGCATCTCACATCAGCACCACACACCCTTACAGACCTACCCATATATTATTATATATAGCTAATGCATCTCACATCAGCACCACACACCCTTACAGACCTACCCATATATTATTATAATGCATCTCACATCAGCACCACACACCCTTACAGACCTACCCATATATTATTATATATAGCTAACATCTCACATCAGCACCACACACCCTTACAGACCTACCCATATATTATTCTGGACTCCAGGTGGGACACACCACACTAGCATTTACTGTAGCCACACTATGACATCGTTTTTTTTTCTTGGGGCAGCAAAAGGGGGGTGGGTGGGGTGGGGGGGGATGTAGAGTAGATGAGGCAGCTGTGTTTGGAAAAGGAAACAGTTTCTCAACCCGGGGAGAAGTGATATATCTCCACTAGCCTAACCTGAGCCGTGCGCTCGCCGTCCGTCCCGTCCGTGACAGTCTGCAGGGACTCACCGCGTTCCCTCAAAAAAGGCACATCCTCCGCATGCGAGGAGGCTTTCACAATTAGCGGTCCGCCAGCCAGCTGGGGAGGCCATTATGAGACGCGTTCTTGGGCGGACGTTCCGTCTTCTGTGTTTAGAGAAGGGAGCTGAATGACACTGGGCGAATAAAGACACTAATAAACATTTGTGTCAGGTTGAACGGGGACGTTTGGTGAGAAGGAAAGTTTCGGGGCATGGGAAGGGAAAGGAAGAAGGGAGTTCAAGTGATGTCACTGGGCAGCCGACTACATAGAAGCGTCTGGAAAATCTTATTAACTGGTGACATTTTTGCAGATGTTCGTTAGTTTGGCCAAGGTTAAGAAAATAAGTGCTATTACGGCTTTTGCCATTTTTGTCTTTGGAGACTCGACCGTTGGCTGGGGACTTGACTACGAGCCATTCGTGGCTATTGTACCATACACAGGGCAATCAAACCCAAATGTGCGTGTAATGCTGGCCTAACGCATACTGTACACTCTGTGTCCATTCACGTTTGCTTTGGAGAACTGAAGTCATTGATTGATTTGTATTACTTACAGCTGGTGTGTTGCTGCTTTACTACAAAGTCTAGGCACGAAGGCTAAAGGCTAACTTGTGCTACGCTGTAGGACCGTGCACCGCTCGCCAAAATGGACAGATTTTCAATTGGAAAATGTGACACGATGTGGCATGGTCGTGTACCAAAGTCAACAATGAGGATTTGAGTGGTTTGGCCTTTGGCTGATAGGGCTCCTAGATTGCAAAGTGCCCTGACAGAGAACCTCTTGACTAGTTACATGCGCAAGCTTAGCACGCAAGTACTGCGATCGGCTGTATGTATGTGTGTGTGTGTGTGTGTGTGTGTGTGTGCGTGTAGGTGTGTGTGTGTGTGTGTGCGTGTAGGTGTGTGTGTGTGTGTGTGTGTGTGTGTGTGTGTGTATGTATGTATGTATGTATGTGTGTGTGTGTGTGTGTGTGTGTGTGTGTGTGTGTGTGTGTGTGTGTGTGTGTGTGTGTGTGTGTGTGTGTGTGTGTGTGTGTGTGTGTGTGTGTGTGTGTGTGTGTGTGTGTGTATGTATGTATGTCGGGGTAAGAATGGTGGTCCCTTATTGGCTGGAGATACGTTTCAAGGTTGGTATAAGGACAATAACGGGTCTAAAGGATTTACGTACGTGTAGAACAGCAGTTGTAATAGGCACACAAGTAGGCCATGTATGGCCTACTTGTGTGCAAGGCGCAAGTTGACACCTCGACAGAGTGCATTTCTAGTTAATTCAGAACCTTCTTTAACCACTTTCAACCTGTCAACTACAAGCTACTACAGTAATTATAAAATGTGGCTTAAGTGGTTTCACATTGCCTGTTAAACACACACTTTACTAGACTTGCCTCGTAGTGACTTGTCTTCTTTTAGACTCGCGCTGCTTCTTTTGTTTGTTAGGTCTTATAGAGAAGCCATTATTACATTATTATGATTATTACATCATTGTATTTTGGAAAAGTGTATTCTGGTAATTGTATTACTACTGGACACTGGACAGTGTAATCTTGTATGGAGAGGAGTAACGACTGGCTGTGTGCACCTGATGTATGATCAGTGGTGACATCATCACCACCACAGTGTGGGAGCCTGAGAACTGTCCACATTATCAGGCACGTTGTATAGAGCATTAAGATAACCCAGGAGTGAATCACTCAACACAGTCTGCACCCAATCTATGCTATGTTATCTCACCTACACTTACACTGTTACAGTCACTCCCACACACACACACACACACACACACACACACACACACACACACACACACACACACAGACAGACACACACACACACACACACACACACAGACACACACACACACACACACACACACACACACACACACACACAAACGCACGCCTGCACGCACTTCACAGACACCATCCATCCTCTGTACCGAGAAGTATATTATACAAAGATGATAAAACCTTTAACCCAGTGAGTGTGCACAGGCTGGTGTAAGTCTGCGCTGTACGAGGTGGCGGCAGCTGGAAACCTTGTATGTCATGATCAAATACAAGAGTGTGCATTTCCAGGAAATGGACAAAAAGGTCTAATTATGGATCCAACGTGGTTATTACTTGTTAATACTTTTTATTGGTTCAATATTTATAAAAACCCACAGACAGAAATAACTGCTTTTCCTTTCACACACACTCACTTTCAAATATAGCAGATCTACAAGCACACAACAGCTCACATGATGGAGAGCTTAATTTAAGGGAAGAAAAACAAAACATAAAATTGGAAATATGGAGATATAAGGTTTCTGCCTGACAGCAACAAAGGATAAATGGCATGAGGGCAGAAATTCTGCACACACTGTGCTCACAGTCGGAGGTGGAAAATGTACTCACGTTTTTTTAGATACGGCAATAGAAATACTCTGTTACAAGTAAAGGTCTGGAATAACAAAATAGAAGGCAAATACTTCAAAATGCACTTAAAGTACCACAAGGCACAAAGTATGCATTATGCACTATGCAGAATGTCCCATTTCAAGTTTTCAAATGTATTAAAAAATATCTTTTTTTAAATAGCATACATACAATATTTGGATCCGAGATGTAGTGGAGTAGAACTTCTACTCCACTACATCTCGGATCCAAATAGAAGTATTGTAAAATTGGTAATACTGAAGTAAAGTACAAATGCTTAAGTAAATGTACTTAGTTAGTTTCACTGTGCTCACAGTGGTGCGAGGGCTCTGGAGAGAGTGACAGCAATCATGTCCTCTGGAGTTCAGCAAAGGCCGTAAATGTAATCTATCTCTGAAAGGAGAACAGTCTTCCATGCAGTGGACTCCCCTCGATGTTGCTTTTGGCAAACACCCTCGCTCTGGCAATCGAAAAGAGTGATGCTATTTTCTCTTGAACATTTTCCCCCTTTCTTTTCTTTTTTTCTTTCTCTTGCTCTCTCCTTTTCGTTCTATTTTTTCATCTCTCGTCTTGTCTATTCTTGAAATGTTATACAGTGAATATGTTGATTCTTTGGTCAAGTGTGGGCCAGAAATTGAAGGCCTGTAATCAGTTTTCCAAACCGCCCCGCCTTCGCCTTCTGCCCGGCGAGGCTCTGTTTATTTCTATCTTGATGACATTGTCCAACAACGTACATCGGCTCATGCTTAAGTATGAAACATTAGGCCTTCCAAGTACCCCCGATTCGCCATTATGATTAAAACACTAACTCAAGTCAGGACTGTCCGATGTTTAACCTACATTTAGGGAAATGAATAAGCATGCTTTTCCTCAGTTAATCAAGTGAAGTGTTACACCCATTTGTCTGCCTGCAGGGATCTCAAATTGTAGGGTGTGTATAAAAATTTGGTGCACCCAAAACATTGTATACGCTGAAAATGTTTCTGCGTGATGATTGGCAAGTGCAACGCTATTTGTCCTGTGCATCACACGGCCAGGTTGTTTAATAACCTATGACATGAAAACAAATGGTATAACTAAACCACTATTCACTCCAATTAAACTTCTGGCAGCGTCCAAATTTAGCAGATAATAAGAGCCTTGATCTTAACTGAGTCCCTGCTGCATCTAACTCTGCCTTGTGACTTTGAGCTGGTCGCTAAATCAGATTTACATTTTCTAATTTGGGACATTTCTGAACTTGCTTTACACTATGAGATATCAATCGAGCAACGCACAAGACGCTGGTACTCCGTGTGTGGGTTGACCTATTATTTTTAACTAATTGATTATTCATAGTTCATAATTCATGTCAATGATGGGTGAAATGCAATTCTTAATCTTCTCCTTCCTTGAGTTAAGCCTATATATACACATATACGCACGCACACACGCACGCTCGCACTCACGCACGCACGCACACACCCACCCACGCACCCACGCACGCACGCACGCACGCACGCACGCACGCACGCACGCACGCACGCACGCACGCACGCACACAGAGTAGATGAATATTCCTTGAAACAGACATAATAGATGCTATGTGAAAGAGATCTACTGGGGCAATAACATACTTTTACCTCAGAAATAATTTACAAAGGGTCAACACATAACGCACTCGTTGCATGTAAAACTGTAGTTCTGCAATCGAAAACAGAATCAAAATCTGCCTGCCTGACATAGACCAGATGAATGAATAAAGGGTGAAACAATATGTTGTTAATCCTTGAGCAACAGCAGATTTATCGTCCTATAATTTCTTGCTTTTTGTATCCAGCACCCGATCATGATATTGGCTGTCCTGCTTTGTATTAGTATGTAGCTATTTATCATTTGATGTCAGTGTATGATTTATAGTATACCGTGCCTACACTTGAGCCAAACCCCATTTGAAGTTTCTAGTACATGCAAAGACAAATCGCAAACAAACCTGAGGTGGAATTCATAAATGTTCCTTCTTGGAACAAGACAGGAATGGTAAACGGACTGCATTTATAATGCTATAATGCTTTTTCCTAGTCTAGTCCAACCACTCAAATGTGCTTTACGCTGTAGCCCGCTTCACATTCACCCATTCATATACACTTGACTACACAGTTACACAACAAGGCACCAACCTGCTCATTGACTACACAATTACACAACAAGGCACCAACCTGCTCATTCGGAACGGTTACGGGCTCAGTAGCCTCGCGTTACAACTTCCCAGCAGGTCAGACATCTGACTTCTAAATGCAAGTTAGTTGCTAGAACAGCGGCAAGAATTCCCACTAACAAGAACCTAACTGTAATGCAGTTATTTCTGTCTAATTGATTCCGCAACGTTTTAGGAAATGAAAACTGGGAAATTGTCCTCAGTCTCTAAGCTACGTTTTTAGCGGCTATAACTTGTTGAGTCTGGGAGGGTTTAAGCCAGGTCACTTCTCCATGCACCCATCAGGAGCAGGGGATTGAACCGGGACACCTTCCGGCCTCTTACTCCCTGAGCCACTGCCGCCCCATGCAAACCCACAGGAAACTTTGTCTTGCTGAACAGACACAATGTCTAGGCCTGATAATGATATTGTGCTTTTAACAACAAAATGCTCACAGCATCAAATCACCCGAGGCCAAATCTTAGGCTGCTTTTGACCATAGACAGACAGCCATACAAGGTAAGTACGTCTGCACAAAAGGAAGGAGCCCGTGCACCACAAGGGCAGGGATTGTTGGGAAACCTCACAGCATGGCCAGCGCGACAGTTTCCTGTTATTTGTTTTGTAGTAAAATGCTGATTCCCTCTGGGGGATATGACTGACCGTATAATGCTCCGACACAAGCGGAGTGTTTTCTGAGTATGTCGTGGTATTTGCGTGTCTAGAAGGTGTGTTTTACAGTGCGCATGTTTGAATGTTTGCCACACAGTAAAATGGTACAAGTGTTAGTTTAGCCCCGGGAATGCATGGGTTTACACTTTGACTCTGCTGGCTCACAATGAGAGACGTCCAACATCCAAACCAAAATGGCTCATGATTGTTTCCTGTCTTGCCGTTATCTGGTTGAGGTTCAAGGTCGTCTATTGTTACATCTTGTACAATAGAGGTACATAACAGTTCAAATGCAGTTGTGTTCTGCTCCTCAGACATTGTAGCCGCTTAAGTAATAGTAGTATAGTACTACCAAACAATCACACATGTGCACTCTTATACATCATCTCAACTGAATTTATGTGATTGGTTAGCCGATTTGCTCGTCTACATATGACGTAAAGTTTCCCTTCATTGTCAATGGCATTTAATGTTTGTGTTGCCACACATTTACGTCATATTTGAGGGACATATGACCTAATTTCTCCATTCATTGTCAATGGCAAATATGAGACGTGTGGGAACAAAAAGACAAGCAGAGCTGGTTGTAAGAAAGCAAAGCTCCGCAGACGTCTTATTCGTTTCTCGCCCTTTTTGTGACTTCTGATCTTTCCACTACTGTTGGGCAGTCCTTACATGCAAATAGTGTTTACTTTATAGTTTTTTGTTATAGCAGACCGTTTTTCCCCCCAGAATCTCCCTCGGCATCAATAAAGGCCTATCTATCTATCAGCCGTTCTGCGCCTTCTCAGCAGCACCAGTATGTCAGTAGGAGAATAGAGAGAGAGAGAGAGAGAGAGAGAGAGAGAGAGAGAGAGAGAGAGAGAGAGAGAGAGAGAGAGAGAGAAACAGGAATAAGGAATAAGAAAAAGGGAGATAACAAAGTAAGATAAGGAGAAAGGAAAAACAGAGCGAGCCTGCGAGTGGACGGAATAGGAGAAAAAAAATGGTGAGAGTAAATTCCTCAATATTAATTTCACTCTGAGAGAGTACAAATGGAACCAAACGGACCCTGACGGGCCAGTTTGGTTCCACTTCTACACTCTCAGAGTGAAAGTAGGACTCCAAATTGTACAGTGGTATATGCTGCTGCAGTGGGGGCCTGGGCAGACTCTGTGGCGTGAGTTTTATTGTCTAACTACTTAATTGTAAATAACAGGCCTCGGGGATGTGAGCGACCATTCATTCCCCCCCAGACACAGTGATTAATCCATGCTGGGCCTTGGGAGAGCCAGCGAAAAAGAGTGTGAAAGAGAGAGGCCTTTCTTTTTTGCTCCACATCTCTCTCTCTCTCTCCCTCTTTTCCTCACTCTCCATCTCTCTCTAGCCCTCTCGCTCTTTTTCTCGTTCTCTCGCTCTCTCTGTGTCTGCCTCTGTCCGTCTTTCTATCTAAACCCAGTTAGGTTCCTAATTGACTAATTTCATAAACTTGCTCAAAGGAGGCTCAGTGAAGCATTTTTGTTTGTGGCGAGAGAGAGAGAGAGAGAGAGAGAGAGAGAGAGAGAGAGTTTAGCGGTTCAGAAGTTTAGCATCACTACCTGTAGTTCCTCTGCTCTTTGTTCAGAGTCAGATGGCATCTGCGGGGAGTTCGGAAAGTACACACATACGCACGCACGCACGCACGCACGCACGCACGCACGCACGCACGCACGCACGCACGCACGCACGCACGCACGCACACACGCACACACACACACACACACACACACACACACACACACACTCCAAAGCCAGTGAGGTTTTGTTTGCACAGGGTAGACAGACACAGGGCAGAGGGAGAGTTCCATGCCTGTTCTGCAGGTCACTTCCCGGGGCTTTGTCCGAGGGAAGAGTCACTGGCCTGCTCATTATTTCAATCCGAGGCCATTGGGGTGATATGATGGCCAGCAGGCAAGGTTGATGCCAGCAGCTATGGGCGTGATATGATGGCCAGCAGGCAAGGTTGATGCCAGCAGCTATGGGCGTGATATGATGGCCTACACAGATTCATTGTGCTGCAGTGCCTCCGTCCATGCCTACAGTGGTCTGCCTTTTTGGCGTGCGTGCCGTAGCTTGTGGGTCGTTTGGCTCGGCTGCGTAAAAGTGTGAATGTTTATTCACTAACCGAGCGGGAAAGTTATTTGTTCCATATGAGGCTGAAAATAGATCTGATATGCCTGAAATAATATTTGATGAATGAACCGTAGTGGTGCATTACAGAACAGGCGCGCATTCCCCTCTCCAAACTATAATCACTGCAATAATAACAACGCTAAATGGTCGCCTTAGAAATCGCTGTAGCCAGACATGCACATGTCTACATCAGTTACTTTAGCCACAGTCGCCACACACACACACACACACACACACACACACACACACAGTCACACACACAGTCACACACACACACACACACACACACACACACACACACACACACACACACACACACACACACACACACACACACACACACACACACACACACACACACACACACACACACACACACACACACACACGTGCCAAACCTCTGCCCTCCCTTTGGAGGAAAGGTATAATCGAAGCATCACTATATCAAAGCTCAGGATCAGTGTCCTGGGACGGCTGGAGTGTTTCGTTCTGAACCCGCACGAGTAAGCGAGTGAGACGAGACTGTGAGAGACCATGTACAGTATATACAGGAGTGGTTTTCAACCTTTTTCATATCAAGGCCCATTATTTATTCAGCGTTTGAGCCACGGAACCACTATTTGATGAGATTTAGCCTCTCAAACACAAGACTTCATTGGATAAGATTTTGTCCACAATTCCATGCTGTATTGATGCTGGTACCATTAGAAGAGATAACAGGCAAATTAAAAATGATTCTACATTCTCTAATTGTGTAGACTAATTGTGTTAATTAATGCAGATGCTTAACAATAATGTAACTTTCGAGATCATCATTTATCTGGGGACCACCTGGAATCCCTTCAGGGACCACCGGTATACTGTATGCTCCCTTCTCCATAGCCAGAGCAGAATACGCATCAAATCGCCCGTTTTTCGTCCCATGCCACAAGCGGTAAGTTGCTCACACCACACACTCACACAACTGCCCCCCCCCCCCCCCCCCCCCCCCCCCCCCACCCCCCCACCAACCCAACAACTACCCATTTATTTTTATTTTTATTTTTTTGTAAGCACACTTTCCAGGCGTCCTTTGCGAGTGGAATTCCAAGCCCCTTTGTACCTTGGAGGGTCCTTCTTCTTCGTTGGTCCGTATACTGCAGATATAAACTAAGTATAAACATGCTCCCATTAGGGACTGACTGGCAGCCAAACCGGCCCCCTCTTTACCTCAAAGAGATCTGTGTTATCTGCAAAGCGCCTCGGTCTCGAATCGGAGTGATTCACTGCAGGGACCTGCCGCGATGGACACGAGCCAGGGACCAGCGGCTGCCATAGTGTAGTCTGGGCCCTCGCTCGATAAAACTAAAACAAAACTAAAATGTTTTCACCTGAAAGAATAAAAGGTGTTGGAACAAATTGAGCTCTATTTTCTTAACAAAATTGGGAAGAAGGGGAAAAAAATCCCACCTAGGTATTAAGTGCAGTTCACGTTTTAAGTGTGCTGTAAATCATCATCATCATCTTTCTCATGAAACAGTTAGAGACATATCTAGTAGGAATGTTCTTCCCCCATCAGCCCCATGGCACTATTTTCATTTCTTTTTTCTTTCTCAGGTTGTTTCATTTTTCAAGGCCTGATAAATATGGTCTCAGGTATGGTACAGAAGTCTGTTGTAAATCAAACCCCCTTCTCTGTGCAAATCGCCACACTAGTGTTACTGTACTGCTGGCGCTATCTATCAGCATCACTGGAGCAGTTTACAGTTCTATAAAAGTGTTGCCGTGTCTTTGCACATGTGTAAATCAAGTGTGTAGAAGCCTGACCCCATAAGTAACATTAGACGACTGAACCACCAACTAAATCTGAAGGACTTTCATAAATAAAGTAAATTAAGACGGTAAGATGGCGATAAAAGTGGAGACTGGTGCACCGTGGGAAGGAGTGCATTCTGCACGGGCAATATTCATTTATAATACATTCTCATCTCCTGCAGTTTAAACGTAATACATCATTGAGAATCATAAGCATCAAGTTGTGTCTACTGTATGTCGCAGATTGATTTGGCTGTACAAATACCAGAATTTCTGGCTGCCCGTTGCAATTTAATGCTCTCGTTTCAAGTCCTGTGCATTGTGTGACCTTTTTGCACACAAAACCTATACACAAGGATTACTTGAACATGGACAACTTGGTGAACTATATAAATCAGTGGTTTTCAACCAGTGGTCCGGGGACCATCAGTGGAACTTGAGGGGGTTCCAGGTGGTCCCTAGGAGAGTTGGTAACCAAATGGACCCTTATTAGATCTTTAACTCTTGAGAGCGTAAAATGAAACCAAATGGACCCATACATAAATAATGGGCCTTGATGTGAAAAAGGTTGAAAACCACTGATATAAATAGTGACACCAAGAACAAAGTGAAATGGATGAGTTCCAGCAAAGAGAGAGAGAGAGAGAGAGGAGGAAAAAGTAGGAGCAGCAAAGAGAGAGAGAGAGGAGGAAAAAGTAGGAGCAGTCACATCTGCAACGTTGTCTTTCATCTCAACTTACCAAGCCGTTAGGCATGACCACTGTTCACATTTACATACACCACTGTGCACAAGTACCACCACCATCCCCCCATCTTGTTTTTTTGCTTATTGAGGCCACTTATCAGTTGCTGTTCCCGACCCAGCATAAATCCCAAGGATTAAAGGATGTTTTGAGTGTGTGTGTGTGTGTGTGTGTGTGTGTGTGTGTGTGTGTGTGTGTGTGTGTGTGTGTGTGTGTGTGTGTGTGTGTGTGTGTGTGTGTGTTTGTGTGTGTGTGTGCGTGTGCGTGTGTGTGTGTGTGTGTGTGTGCGTGTGTGTGCGTGTGCGTGCGTGTGTCCGCGAGCGTGTGCGTGGGCAGTGTGGAGGGATGGTGGTGGGGGCTTTAGGGCCAAAAAAAAGGCCGACAGGATGAAAAGAATCTTGGGGCCCATAGAAATGCTAAGGAAGTGGCCCTCTTTTTTTTTCTATTCTCAGCTCATTCCCCCCCCCCCCCCCCCTCACAGAGTTGCTCTGGGGGAGGAAGTTCCCAGCTCTGCCACTTCATTAATTCATGCTATTTAACAAGTGGGACTGTTGGTGTGTGAGTGTGTGTGTGTGTGTGTGTGTGTGTGTGTGTGTGTGTGTGGGGGGGGCATCTTTCGGCCCCCTTCACACCGCCAAGCCAACAACGGTGCCATCAGTAACTGACAACCCCCCGGGCGGAGGGGCTACGGCCTCCGGGCTCCGCGCTGCAAACAGAGCCACGGGAAGCACAACCTCGCCATTCAAGGGGTTCGGCCTTTATTTGTCATCCCTGGTCTCTCTCCCACCCCCCCAGCCCCACCCACCCACCGTACACATCCCCAATCATGGGGGGGGGTGGCCTTCAGGGAGGGCGGGACGGGTGTCTGTGATGGTTCGGAGGAGGGAAGGTTCGGAGGAGGGATCTCTCCACGGTTTCCTACATGTGTCTATAAGCAAAGGTGGACGGTAACAAAGTGCATTTGCTTTACTTGAGACGTTTTGGATACGACAATGCATTGTTATTAAAAAGAAAATGGACTTTGTAATTTGTAATTATAAATATTCCATGCATCCGTTCATGCAAAAAAAGCAAGTATTCCAGGACGGTTGTGGCTGAGCAACATTCACTCGTACTCGTATATTGCTATATCAGAAATGAATGGGAGGGCGGTGTCGATAAGTGCGGGCGGAGAGGGAGTGGTCAGAGGAATCAGTATGACTTTGTAACGTCCGCTGACCACAGGGTTTGTGTGACAGAGATGCGACCGACCGGGGACGTTAGTAGGAGGCGGAAAGCATCTGGGGGACCAAAAGAATGAATCTAGTCGGTCAGATGAGGGTAGTAAAAAGTGCCAAAAAAGGGGGCAGAACAGAACAGAAAATCCTGACAGTCTAAATCATCAGAACTTTTGCGGTGGTGGATTTTTGTTGTTTGTGGTGAATGACTCACAGGATGTGATTTCTCTTTTTTTCCCCGTGGGGGTGAAGCAACCAAAACGACAACAACAAAGATGCTGATCATACTTAAGTATACACGTGAAAGTCAACATTGATAGAATTGATTCAGAAACTGCATTCTAAAAAACAAGTACAAATCCTGACCACTGATCCACAGTGAATGTAAAAACAAGGCTATGGCATCAAAGCCTGCTCTCGGCCAGTGAGGAATTAAATCTGTCACTGGAATTTTGGCGCATTTCCCTTTCTAATATGATCAGAAAAGCTGACGTGGTATTTTAAGTGCTGTATGAATTTCATAACCCTTTAGACCTTGAAACCAGTTAAAAAAAACCATTTTGTAAACAAAATGTAGAGGGCTATTTTTCACACTGTAGGCTACCTTAAAAAAAGACGACTTAAGAATATTACTGACTTTATTTTTCTTCCTTCATCTGGCAACTTTTTTGTGTAAATGTCGCAAGAACACTGAAACAGCCTCATAAGGCTTTAAGCCGTCAGTCAGGTCACAGTGGCTGTAATGGGACACTTGTACTTTTCGCCTATACAAAGCAGTGCATGTGAGCTTTACAATAAGTTTAGATCTCGACGCTACTGAATTAGTCAAAAGCTGGGGCATAGCCAGCCAGTAGCTTATCCTCTTGGGCGAATTACTTAAACCTTAACAGTGTACATGACTTGTCAGAAAGAATGCTACGCAGAATTCCTTGCCATGAGAACCAGTGAGCAGGAGTCTCCGGAATCACTCACCATTCCCAAGGTGTTGAAACCAGGGAGGAGGGTGAAAGTTCTGCACACATGCACACCCTAAACCTCCCGATTTCAGCCATCGTTCTCTCTCTCTCTCTCTCTCTCTCTCTCTCTCTCTCTCTCTCTCTCTCTCTCTCTCTCTCTCTCTCTCATACTCATTTATTATCTCACACAATCTCTGGAGCCCAAGGCAGCTGAAAATAAACATTGCACTCATTGCATTATTATTGTCAAGTGACATTATCTCAGGTCTGTTATCTATTATGGTGAGACCGTAAAGAATGAAGTTAAGCGGAACGTGGATAATGTCTTCTCACAGCCCATTACGCCTCGGCCGCAATCTCGGCAAAGAGGCGGGCACGGCTCTGTGGGGGAAGAGGGGCGATTTTAGGGGACGGAGAGAGACTGTTAGATAACACTGCAGGGACTCAACCCTGTCCCCTTTAATTGCTAATATAGTTATTAAAGAATGCCAATGTGCGGACCACCAGGGTATAGGATTGTCCCTGCATTATCACACTTGCCTTTCAGGGCCATGGAAATCCTTTAAAGGCCATGGGATTCAGTGTCACAGCCTGGGGCTTTTATGGTTGTTCCACCGTCCGGGGGCCCCAGGGTGGAGAATGAATCCTCCGTAAGAAGTTACTTTCAATTAACACTCAGGATTTCTGCTCTGCAAAGACAGGCCAACGTTAGAAATTACACACTGTGCCCGCGCCATAATTGAACTACATGAGAGCAGACAAATACCATACTTAAACATGGTACATGTTACACATACACGCACAAATGTGTAAACAGACGCACACATACACTGACTTCAAATGTGCACACATGCACATAATGATATGCACAAATGTATGCAAACGCACCAATATACATGTACAAATGTACAAATGTGTACAAATGTACACTCACATGTATAGGAATGCCCTTACATACACAGGACGCGTTTCGATTGATCAAAACTCATCTTAGTGAAACCACAATAGTTCTAGATGTAGAAGTAGTAATAATCACTTTATTATAGCCTCAGAATATATTAGAAGAAAAATATACACTACACTATTTCACTGTGTATATTTTCCTATGTAGAGATCCATCTATCTCTATACTGCATACTGCATGAGAGACAAGAGTTCTTGCCAAAGGATGGGGAGTGTAGCTATGAAGTTAATTGCCAAAGACACAAGTACGAAATACTCAAACAAACCAAAACCATTAAAGCATTAGGGAAGCCACAGGAACCCTTTGATATGTCTTTGGAGAAGATCGCAAAAATGGATTGTGCAATTTACTTTAAGAGAGGTCATCCTGTCGGTGGAATGGATCTGAGTGGAATCAAAAGTTCTGTTTATTCTCAAAACGTACAAGGAAAGCTGAATGGAATTGGGGAGGGGGGATTAATGCAGTTCCACTTGAGTAAACTTCATTCCCATTACGAGAGTCTAAACGCATCCTGACTGACATGAAAAAAGAATATACTGTTTAGACTTCTTCTCTCTTCTTCCTCTGAGTCTCACTTTATAAAACATTTCCCAGGACGGGACACATCTTTTCTGAATGAAGTAATGAGCATTAGGGATACGCTCGCACACTGCGACCTCAATCTATGCATTTCTTTTTCAACGAACTGGCTGATGACTTTAACATGCAGGGATGGATAGAGACTCTCTTTTTTCCCCCCTTTAGCCAAACAAGGGGAAATGCCTGGGAATTACCTGTTGGACCCAAGAGATCTTGGCAAGCTCAATACCAGGGCAAAAGGGCTAGCAGTGAAAAACGCTCACTTTAACAAACAAAGACAGAGGCAGCTCGGGTCTCGGGGGTAAAATTCGCTCATTAATTCCACTTAGCCCAATTTTGTACGGTTTTCACAGGGTATGCTGACGGTCCGAGTCTGCTACAAAGACAGCATTGAGACATCTTCCCTTCCCTAACACACCGTTAACATCGTTAACAGGTTTGATATGGCCATTGTTATATACGCTGCTGGAGCCGGCGAATTGCAACTTTTGTGCATCACCAAATTTGGCAGTGGGAAAGGTTTCCAATCCTGGCCCCTTACAACAATTTAGGTTCAAGGAAAAGAGTCCTTAACACACTTTTTCCAAATTAAATGCAATATACCGTTACGACTGATTGCGGCAGTGAGTCTCGTTCAGCTGGGTTAAGTTAACCATCAAAACGGGTCAGTGCTTTTTAATGTCAGCTCGTTGCCAGGAAGGACAGCAGCCCTCGATTAATCGTCAAAGGGGAAAGCGGAAATCCTGCGAAATGAGCTCCTAGCACAGTCCTGTCAATAGGCTGTAAAAGTGGAAATGGAAAAAAGAGAAAGAAAAACGTTTTTCTTTTTTTTTGGGGGGGGGGGTTCAATGACTCCCTTCCCCATGCTGCCACTGCCCACAATTGTTTCATCACTGAGTCACCATGATAACTAGATGGTGGAAAAGAATGGCCAGGGTTTCCTTTGAAGGCAACAAAGCCCTGCTCCTCCCCCCCCCCAAAAAGCTTGGGACATCTCTGCCTGGTAAAACATAATCTCCAGTCCAGTGGTCCCAGGCTGTGCCACTGCTAGCATGGCAGCACTGGAGCAGGGAGACGTGCAGACTGTGCAGAGTCAAACTTCCAGCTAAATCTGTCTGATTCTCATCAAACACTGGAAGGGGTGTGGGAGCAGTGGAGGCTGGGGACAAGAGAGAAAAAAACCTCTCAAGCCTAGACTCAATACAGACACATGCACCACACAACTCGCCTGGCAGGAAAATCTATCAGCATTCAGTTTACTCCAGTTGCTCTGAAGAGACAAGCCAGCTACAAAAACAACGTAGAGGTGCCCTAGCTGTCGTGAGCAGACGAGAGAGTTCAGAGAAGTGAGAGAGACAGGACGGCGATAATCTCCGATTAATGGAATTTGATAAGGAGAAAGTGTTTTTACTGTAGCATTTCGAGACGATAACTCGGTTGCAGGTTTCCGGGGGGGTTAGCGTTAAAGGCATTATGTCCCATTCCCCCCTTCTAAGTAATGGGCAGAGGGCAAGTGATGGCAGGTGAGTTGAATCCTTTGGCCTCATTCTCTGGGAAGTTTCACTTCTTCTCAAATTAGACTGGGAATTTTTTTTCTCTGCCTTTCGTCCAACCCGCTTTTTACTACCCTCATCTGACCGACTAGATTCATTCTTTTGTATCCCCCCCTCGCCACACACACACACACACACACACACACACCCCTTTTTTCCAAGGGTTTAACCCTAGGTCAACACCGACTTCTTAATCAGTTCAGCACATGACAGCACATGACCGGCGCCTTTCAATCCCCACATACCAGGAGGGAAGCACTCCCTGATACAGTAAATTACGATAAAGAGCTCATGACCAAAATGGAGGGGACGATATCCCCATATGAAAGCCAGCGCCCTGATACATCAATAGCAAGATTTTGGGGGTGGGGGTGGGAGCGGATGGTGGTTGGTGAAGCACTTTTAGAGAAAATCCACACTTCAAAAGAACCGCCATCTTAGACCGGGGTAGGGTAGGGGACGGGGTAGGTTAGGTAAAGTCTGTGATGCCAATCCACTGTGCGGTAAAAGGGAAAAAAAGAACAGAGAACTGAGGGGAGCTAAGATGCCGAGTGTGTGTGCTCTCGAAATTCTTTCAAGGATATTAGCTTAAATTTCCCAAATGGCCTATAATGGGTACCAGTTGGATAATGATTGCACTGCAGTGACTTCAATACAAAACTCTAGCTCATCAAAATGTAAAAACCTATAAGGACCGTGTCTCTCGATTGACAATATTGATGACAACGCATGACTGGAGGAAGTTGGACTCCCCATTGGGTTATTATTATAGTTTATTCACCCAAACATGGCTGACATGTCAGAGAACACTTCTCATCTTGACACCATGTTGAGTGGCTGTCAAGGGCCAAGGGAACTTCCTGGGTCAGTCAAAGAACCAACAGGGTCAAATGTCAAAGAGGGCCCTGTAAAGGTTGGAAGCCAACTCAGGGGGGGGGGGGGGGGGGGGTTAAAGTTCATCCAACACAGTTGTACCCCCCTCCTACGCCTTCAAAAAAGGACCCCTCTGCAATCTTCCTGAGCCATAGAAAGTAATTGCTTATATATTACCGTATTCACATAATTTGTTTAAAATGTTAGATTCAGTTAAAAAATAACTACTGCAAATAGAGAAAATCAAACAAAAAAAATGTGTGCGCTTGTAGATCTGCTATTTTCACTACTTTTGTGTGTCAATACTCATGCGGTGAAGTATATGGTATAATATATATTTTTTAAGCAAAGAAGAAGAAAAAAACTGCTATAAGCAATAATATGTCAACATTTTAATGACCTTTTTTTGGGGGGGGGTGGGGGTATTCAGCAATGGATAAAACGTATCTGTGACACATCTAGGGGCCGCAATCTGCATTCAAAGATTTTCCTAGAAGCTTTGTCATAACTGTCAAACTTCTATATGAACATCTTTGAATGCAGATTGTGGCCCCTAGATGTGTCACAGAGACTACATTTTTGGGAGTGTTTTACTCATTGATGTCTGTCTAGAAAAAAAAGGAAAAAAAACATTTTGACATATTATTGCTTATAGCAGCTTTGAATGTGAAACTTGCCATACAAGGTTTCTGCATGCCCGACAGTGACGATGTAAGACCATACTTCTGACGGTCCACTGCAGGACAGTGTTTTGGAACATATCAAAACACTGGCAGAAACGCTTCCAGCCCTCACACATCCTGGACGTCTGCCCAGACTCGGCCCACATGCAGTATTCATCAGGAGGGAAAACAGAGCCAACACTTGGTTCAAAGAGAGGCCTCGATAAGACCGACCTGATAACCTTCTTAAGCCCAGGCTAGTGTACTACATCTCTGATGAGTGCCCGGCGCTAGCTGCCTAGCGGGAATTACATCACAAGTGATTGCCGGTGCTTATGGCAGCCAGTGGACTGTATAAATGCATATGGGCTGCATACTCAGCACACATACAGACGCACGCATGCACTCCCTGTGGCATTTTGTGGCATTTTAAGAGTTTTAAGCATATTTTGACTATTACGATAATATCGTAAATCGTGGCCGAATCGTGGCCGAAAATTATTTCGGTCATAATAATAGTAATGGTCAAGAGGTGCATGCACATCCACAAATTTCAACGGGTGCAGGATCCAAAAGAATAACTAAGAAGGGAAAGAAGAGATCCGCACACCGTTTTAAAAGCTCCCAAAACAATTGAATTAATGTTTCGGCCTCAGGGGCCCCTGAGGCCGAAACGTTGTATTGTTTTCCGCTCTGTTGTCATTAAATTGTTTTGGGAGCTTTTAAAACGGTGTGCGGATCTCCTCTTTCCTTTCTTGGTCACAATAATAGTGACATAAAATGTTCATATCGTCCCATCCATAATGCACGCATGCACGCACGCACGCACTCTGACACTCACTCACTCCAAGTGAGGATGAAGAGTCCTCTCCTTGTAAATGAAGACACAACCTCTGCACTCACAGGCGACCGGGTTTGAGGGCGGAAGGGGTCAGGGAATGAAACGGCAACACCTCTGCAGCCACTTGACAGAGTGAGAAAAGAGAGGGAGACGAGGAGGAGGAGGAGAAGGGGTGTTGTTGGAGAGAGGGTGGGAGTAGCACTTGAGGCCAGAATGGAAGACACAAGCCTCCCAGCAGCAGCAGTCAGAGGCAAGGAGACACAGGGGCCACTGTTCCCATTGAGGCTTTTGTCTCCCGGGCCCTCTCTTGTTTTTCCTCGGCAAGCCGTGGGCACAATGAAGGCGGCGTGCTCCCCTCCCCTCGGCCCAAGGGGCTGTCAATACTGGACCTATCAGACCCTGAATGGACGAATCAGCCTTCCCATGAAAATCAAGTCAATGACCTGCTTCCCCCCCTCGGCTCTCCTCCTTGTGAAGTGGTGTGACAGCTATAATTTCAATAAGTAAGACAACGAGGGCGAGCGTAAGGGAGTAAGGCAGAGAGAGAGAGTTGTTCACAGTGGTGAAGGTGCCCCCCCATCCCATCAACCCACCTCCCAAGACCCAGCAGCCCAATATAAAATGTATTAATTCCTTTGCTGTGAGCTCACCGTAGAAGGACTTGATCGTAGTCAGTTCAACATACCTTTCCCTGTTTAGCTAAGTGCAATAAAAACACAAAAAACTAAAGAAAAAAACGGTGTGCTGGGGGAATGTTAAGAACATTTTTTGACTAAAGATTTAACTTAGGCCTTCTGACCCAATCAAGTGGAAGAGAAGACAGCCTTTGTCCACCTTGGCCCATCCAAGAAAAGTTAGAGGGGAGGTTGGGGAGAGGGGGGGTTGGGGAAAGAAACGTAAAGATTTTGCCAAGCTTTTGTCACGCCTAAAGGACTGGCTTAGTCAATTGCTGTCAGATCAAGAAGACAGAGAGAAAAACAGCCGTGGTTGCCTTATATAGAAAAAACACTTTCTCTCAGCGCCAAGTGGGGAGAGTCCCCATAGACAAAATTACACAGTTACTTTTAAAGGATTTGCATTTAAAAGATTGCATACAGGCCTGAATGCGGGTCGTTTCCCTGTGACCATAGAAACACAAGAAAAGGTGGAAAATTCAGTCGACTGAACTTTAAACGACTTTATTAAAGTGTCACTACTCAGAAGTGAGAGACACAGGGTTTTAGTGTTTGGGCAAACTTACAGAAAAACCCTAAAAAAGCTTAATGACCTGTTAAGAGCATTACTTTGAAAAGCCTTGTTGATGTCCCGTTCCATGATAAAGAAAGGGCCATTGCTCATGTCGGGGAAAAATTAATACCCCGAAAATTCCAAGAATTTGACTTAGCCACTGCACTCAAGAATTCTGATTTCAGGCAGACAGAGTTAAAATAACAGCTTCAAGTAGAATACCGGCCTCTTCACTGTTTTTTTCCAAAGAGAAATAAGATTACCATCGATTTATAGCCTGCGTAAAGTAACACTTTTATTATTTCAGACAACATATATCAGTATTTCAAGGAAAATACAGATTTTCTTGCTTCAAATCCGGCAGCATCGCAGAGGGACAATTCACCGGTCCTGGAAATGTAATCTCACAATTTTTACAAATTGCTGATGATAAATGACTGATTCCAAAACATTCTGGCATGTTATTTCCCCTCCCAGAAAACAGCTAAATTCCTAAAGCAGAAAATTGCTACTATTACAGCGTAATGGGATAACAACCGAAGGAATAATCCCTAGCGAACAATGGCAGGGTTTGAAAAGGACTCCTGTGTGTGTCCTCCTAGCATGGTGTCTGTCGGAGGGACTCGGAGCGTGTTATATGCCATAATCTCCCTCTCAATAGAGACCTGGAGAGAGGAACCTCCACCCACACTCCAACTGGATGCTCCAGTTCATCCACCTGACCGATCTATGCCTTCATCTCTCCATCCAAATCTCTCATTCCTTAGGGAAATCCTAAGGAACGGAGAGACCTCATTTCCATCCAACAAAGATGGGGAAAAGAAAAGCTTTTTGTTGGGTGGAAAGCAGGCAGCGCTGGATGGGGGGGGGGGGGGGGGGGGGGCGGGGGAGTTCCTGTGATTGGAACGAATAATACCCCAAACTGCCGAGTTATGAATATAGTGAAGGATTTAGAGAGGGCTGGTGGAGGGTGGAGGAGGGTGGGTTGGATGAATTAATATCGGTCCCAGAGATTAAAAAAGACCCTCTGATCTTCCCGGCTGGTTCCTAATCATTATTCGGCCCAAATGAACCGTCCCGGGAGTTGATTAAGCTTGCGAGAATTCATTAAAAAAGCGAGACATAATTTGATATATGCATAGTGCGGGGGGGAAACAACAACATAAACAACAACAATGGGATAGTAACGATCGCAGAGGCTAATTTAGTGTGTGTGATACGAATTGGATTTGTGTGTGAATGGCATACATAACGAAGGAAAACAAAAAAATCCCTTTTGATGATCGCATTGGAAGGCTGGCTGTTATCCGTTAGGCCTACTTAATGCATAATGCCAACATAATGTGTTTGTGGCTGTAAAGCAAAGCAACAGACACATATAAGTTGGTCAGATCTTTACCACTCCCCTAAAGCAAGCTAACTTTACTCCAGCAAAGGTTGAATTATGCCACTCACTTATGCATGCAAATCTCCCCATAATCATGGCAAAGAATTATGACGGGTTTGTGACACTAAAGAATGAAAAACATAGATCCTGTGATGACGATGGTTTACGGCGCCTCAAGCTCAGGTTTTCAGCCATGCTAAATATCAAAATTAACTTACTGATTTTTGTTTTCTCCTTTTCATTTCTTTTCGGCATGCTATTCAAATCCATCTCTCATTTTAAACATTTGCCCTCTTAGTTATGCAGACCTATGGTCTTAATAGGATGCAAAGAATACACAGTTCTAAACCTGTGAGAGAGAGAAGTCAGTATGTGACCCTAATGCCAAACAGCACCATGTCCACAAAGTCCTCAATGTGAAACCTTATAGCTGGGGGCAGATGGGGCATTTGACAGTCAGGGAATCAAACTGCTTCCATATGACCAATACTGGCAGCGCTCCAACCCTGGGGCAACTACCACTTCCTTATAGCAGAGGTACAGAGCGAAGATCATCTCTGCATAAGGGCTATATAGTGTAGTGTATAATCCCAGTGAATAAATATTATGTTTCCCCAATGTTTTAGAATGTGATGCGTGCTAGATTGATTTCCATATGTTGCCCTCGGTACCAATATTTCCCCTGTGCTAGATTGATTTCCATATGTTGCCCTCGGTACCAATATTTCCCCTGTGCTAGATTGATTTCCATATGTTCTAGGACGGTGTTCCTGCAGGTGATTTGGTCTCAGATGAGAGAGGAGGCTAAGTTTGGTCTTTTATAATGTTGTGCAGATCCTTCTCCCTTAAAACATAGTTTATCACCGAAACACATTTAAAGGAAAAAAAAAACAAGAATTGATGAACATCAATAAATTACCAGCTGCGTTATTATATCTGCAGAATTGTGCTATGAAATGTAAATATCTGTGTCTATCTGTATTTGTGTGTGTGTGGAAATGTTGCAACTTGCTGGCTGCAATGCAATGTAATCCCATTGGCTGAGAGGTAGGCTAGAGGCAAAAAGTGTCTGGTTGCCTAGAGACGAGGCAGCCAATCAGAAAGATAGGTGACTACGGCAGCCAATTAAATGATAAGTTGCCACTACCAACACTACGGCAGCCAATGAAATGATAAGATACCACTACCAACCTGATAGAAAGTAGACCAGCCTGCTTCGCAGCTGGTAAAAAAGGAAGAAAGAAAAAGACACAAAGATTGCATGCCCCGTTGCTAGACAGGAAAAGAGCAAATAGAGACACTTCAAGGTTATTTACCAGTCACATTCCATCTTCTATTTCAGTGGTTCTAAATCTTTTCGAGTCAAGGACCACTAAAATGATATATATCCGGAAATGCTTTGTGCCAGGGACCCCCAAGAAGAAAAGATTTTTTTTTAAACAATCTAAAGTTATTAAGAAAAAAGGAAGGGGAGAAAAAGTTAAAAAATAGCAGATATACAAGCTCACAGTGCGGATTTGCCATTTTTGAATATAGCCAACGTATAAAATATCCCCCCAAGGACCCCTGGGGGTCCCCGGACCCCACACTTAGAGAAGCAATGTTCTATTGGGTTTAGCCAAGCAGATTCCCATCAATGTTGCATCTGAGAGCTTGCTATGGATACACAAAAAACACCAAAAAAATAATAATAATAAATGAGTAAATTCAATAGTGCATTGTTGGAATGGAGTCAGGGAAGACGTCAAAGAAAATCCCTATAAACCAGGCTCTGTTGGACTTTGACTACTCTTCATAAAAGAGCAAGAAAACCTTGGCCTCCATCAGTGGTGGAGGAAGTACTCACAGATGGGTTTTTTTACTCAAGTAAAAGTAGCCATACCACAATATCAAAATACTAAATACATGGAAAGTTGCTCTATTCTAGTTTTACTTTAGATTAAA
>NC_136806.1:31719552-31814552 GCF_951216825.1 Electrona antarctica
GATATTTAGTCGACTAAAACTAGACCAACACTAAAACATTCCATCTGACTAAAATGTGACTAAAGGTAAATGAAAACTATTCAAGAGACTGACTAAAACTAAAATCTAAATGCTATCAAAATCAACACTGCTCTCAATCAACGTGGTTCCAGGCTGAGCGACTCTACTGGAAACTCCATGTCACAACAACTGGTGATGGACCTTTTCTGATTAGGTTTACAGTAAAACATCGCCCACAATAAGCAAAACGTAAACCAGTCCTCCCGTTTTGGTCGTGGTCCCCCCAAACCTCCCCCCTGACCCCCCAAGGATCTGAGAGACAAGTCTTTCCCACTGGAAATGAATACGCTTGTAATCCCACGGTTAGTCGCCATCATCCAACCGACACATGCTCATGCACTCGCACGCACACAGGCACACACACACGCGCGCACGCACGCACGCACGCACGCACACACACACACACACACACACACACACACACACACACACACACACACACACACACACACACACACACACACACACACACACACACACACATACGTCACACACACACACACACACACAAATGAGGCATGACAGTCCAAATCATAGATGTAGGGAAATGTATACTGTACCCTCAGACTTTTAAATAAACCTTGATGCAAACCCAACAAAGCACCCATGGCTGCTCCTATACCACATTCATTTATTATTTTGAACTAAAAGGAAGACAAAAAAAGCTGCGCCCGTTCTTCAGATTAGGAAAAAAGTACATTACTGGAGGAGTAAAACTGCACACACACACGCACACACGCACATACGCACACGCACACGCACACACACACACACACACACACACACACACACACACACACACACACACACACACACACACACACAGGTTGTGAAGTCAACCGCAGTGCTGAAACAGTTTTTTTTTAAACATAACACAGTGGTCAGCCTAGGTCAAAATAGTATTCTTGAATAATTCTTAGCGTTTGTTTTGACCTGTTTGGAGTAGCAGATGGGTGGGGTTCACCGCATCAAGACAAGACAGGAATCACTGGAATCACACAACTACTGTACTTGAATTTAGTGTGCTTTTCTGTGAGTGATACTGTAGCGATGCTTCTCAACCAGTTGGACAGGACCAGTGGCGTAAACAGTGGTTCCCTCTTTCATGTCAAGGACTCCCAAATTGACACTAATTATCCCGCAGACCCCCATTTGAAAATAATATGCCAGGGACACCCCCATAAGAGAAGATTTTTACCCCCAATTTGACATGCATTAGTCTACGGACCCCCATTTAATGGCATTTCTATCTCTGGCAACCCCAATTTATATTGTAAAATCAATGTTAAATGAACTCTGAGAGTGTAAATGGAACCAAACAGACCCGTTAGGGTCTGTTTGATTCCATTTGTACTGGTTCCCAGAATAACATGGATTCTGGGCCACATTAAGACATACCACATTACTCCTGGAATAACATTATTTACGCTAAAAATAATTCTGTGATCCATGGCATCGTGATGGCCCCCAGTCAGCTCAGGGTCCATGGACGTTTGCTTATGTTTCAGCACCGGAAGGAGTGAAAGGTGAGCGGAGAAACGGAGATGATGGGGATCAGACCAGAGATGATATCACTGGCACAGAGCAGTATATGACATCACTTGACACACAGGGAAATGAACACCAACCCAAAGTATGTCTGTGGCCTGATAAGTTATTCTGCCATATCATCCAGCTTGTCAGGGTGGCCAGGCGATGGCACCAAACACTATGTGGATGTTCTATTCCATTAAAGACGTGGTTTTCAACCCTTTTCACGCCAAGGCCCATTATATAGTCGGCATTTGAGCCGCGTTCCACCATTTGATGACATTTAGCCTCTCAGACCCAAAACTAAAGAATATTTTGTTATCGTTGACACACAATTAGATGCTGTTGGCAAACGTCGATCAAAATAACAATTCTTCCACATTCTCTAATTGTGAACAGACTGAATTAAGTAATGCAGAAGTTGAACAATAATGTAACTCTTGAGAGTGTAAAATGAAACCAAATGGACCCGTACGGGTCCATTTGGTTTCATTTTACACTCTCAAGAGTTAAAGATCTAGAAGTCTCCATTTGGTTACCAACTCTATATCATTCAGCTGGGGACAACCTGGAACCCCCTCACTGGTTGAAAACCACTGGATTAAAGCAATCTAGTGTGTGGGTAAAATAGTCAATAGTACCGTCTCGTACCCATAGATAGTGTAGTGATTAGCCACAAAAAGTGTGAATACGCTTTTAAATCTGCTATTCTCGCTAGTTTTGTAAGGTTTTCACCTATAATGACAACATGCCCAAAACCAGGGATGGAAACATGGATGTGGTTATAAGCCCCCTGACTCTGGAACTACAGCATACATGTAGGATGGGAAGACTGGCAGAGCTCTCCTTCTCAGCTTTCATACTTTTGCCATAAATAAATATCAAGAGGAATGGGCTGATGGCTCTCCATTTTCTTTTTCAAAATACAAAAGAAAATCCCCCCTGGAGGTCTACAGTACCTTGACAGTTGATATAAATGTCCAGTAAGTGGTAATGGGAGAACAGTGTAACCTGCTCTTTGATCATCTATCCTAAGGCGATCAATCTTTTTTTGTATTGCTTCATGTGACTGATGCTAAGTCAGGCTGTAAACTAAAACTTTAAAATTCTCGCTTTAGCCGTTTTGGGAGTACCGTTTAATTTCACTGAAGCTAAAGTCTTTATTTTATATACAATGATTCACAAATTCAAACGAAAACGTGACCAATCTGGCAGAAAGGGGTTTTAGAAGGTTAACAAGCCATCAGCAAAGCTTATCAAAAATATGTGTTGTGACTGGACGCTTTTATAATGTCTGAAGGAGAAGAGGACAGTCAAACACAGTGAAACAGAAGATGGGTTTACAGTACAACCGCAGTCAGCGCTTTATTGGGACACAGAGATTTCAGCTGAAGAGCAACTGAAAAGGTGTGTAGCAACAAGTTCAATGTAAAATGCTATAAAATAAGTGCCACATCATTAATATCACATGAACTGGGTTGACCTCATAGCTTGGCCAGCTTAACACATACCCATACATTACATTGTGACAACATGGGTTCAAACCTAGCCCATGAACCTGTGTCAAAAATGTCATGCCCTCTCTTTCCTGTCTCTGTCCAATAATAATACTAATAATACTAATAATACTAATAATACTAATATATCCTACAGTATATCCTGTCTCTGTCCAATGCACTGTCCTGTCTGTCCAATAATAATAATACTAATAATACTAATAATAATAATAATACTAATAATAATAATAATACTAATAATAATAATAATAATAATATATCCTACAGTATATCCTTTCCTTCTACAAATCTAATCACCGAACTACATGCTCAAAAATAATTTTCATTATTACCGTATGACATTCCTAGAATAAGGGTTATTTGTTTTACAGACCTCAGGACAATAATACTATCATGACGCCAATGAGTGCGTGCGTGTGTGCGTCTGTGTGTGTGTGCGTGCGTGTGTCTGAACATGAGTCTTGAGTTCAATGAGTGGTCATGCGTGTGTGTGCACATGTGCGTGTGCGCGTGGGTGTGACACACACAGAGACAAGGGGGCTTGCACGCACCTATGCTTGAGTGAGTGTTTATCTGAGGTTTTATGCCGACTGTCTCATAAAATGGACAAGCACTTGGAGAGACCGTCCCTTCACGGCACTGCCTCAACTCTGACCCGTGCGAGACCACCTACCCGGTGGGGGCCAGCAGATGCATCACCTTGCTGAAGCCTTGACGATGGCCATGCCAAAACACACGTCCAGCCAAATTACATCATGGATTTACAGCCCTGGTTACGGTGAAAACATCACCACCTGACCGTGCATGGTTGCACCATCCGCAAACACAGTAGCCTTCAAATGCACACACAAGGGGGCTATCGCACGCGCACGCGCACGCACACACACACACACACACACACACACACACACACACACACACACACACACACACACACACACACACACACACACACACACACTATATAACATATTAGAGATTTAAAAGTGATGAACACATTCACACTACACAGGGCTCGTTGTGTGGCATATGTAGTCTGGGCATTTCATAATAGACCCTATTTTCTTTACAAAAAAATAAGCATAAATTGTTATTCCTGAACTACTGGAGCTTTAGATCGGCTATTTTCACTATTTTTGAAAATAAGTTAATGAACCTAGATGCAGACGCAAGATTTTTAAACGATCACTTTGATAAATGTAAGTAAATTGTACCGCCCCTGCCCTGGCACATGTGGTGCATCCAATTCAGTGTGTGACTGAACTGGAGAGACATTTTTCCAAGTTACTTCCGCCACGTCTGAAAGCATCGACTTGCTTAATCAGACGACACAATGGAGAGAGACAGGAGAGAGGGGATGGAGAGGGAGAGAGGTCATGAGCCGGATCTGAACCCATGACTCCTCCACTAGATCCCTGCCTACGCTACGCCAGCTGTCTGGGATGGATGGGTTTTGGATTTCACGCGGGACGGAGGAGGTTCGGCACTGCCCTGCCATAGAGCAGTGGTTACCAAACATTTTCATGTCAAGGACCCCCAAATTGACACTAATTAGCCCGCGGACCCCCCATTTGAAAAGATATGCCAGGGACCCCCATAAGAGAAGACTTTTACGGCTCTAGCAGTGATTCTCAACCCGTTTCATTTCAAGGACCCCAGTTTGACATGCAAATTAATCTACAGACACCCGTTTAATGGCATTTCCAATTTATATTGTAAAATCAATGTTAATTTAACTCCATTCCATTTGTACACTCTCTGAGTGTTCCAAACTATCATTTAGCTGGGAACCCCCTGGAACTCCCTCAAGGACCCCTAGGGGTCCCCGGACCCCACTTTGGGAACCAATGCCATAGAGCCACGAGACAGAGAGTGAGACAGAGGAGAGAGAGAATCGACCAATCAGAAACAACAGAGACAGTTGAGCGTAACAAACGCAGAGAGAGAGAGAGAGAGAGAGAGATTGAGAGACAGGGCAAGAGAAATGGATAGACACGGAGACAAAGAGAGAGATTAAACGATAGAGGTAAACAAAGAGGTGGGGGGGGGCTAGAGCTCAAATCGCCCGTGGCAACTGAGAACAACACTAATAAGATCCATGTATCTGGCCCAGCCATCTGCATTCCCTAGTCATGATGTCCAAAATAATGGGCAGAGTGAGCGCGTACGTACCCTCACTCCCACACCTGCAGAGACACAGGATCCCGTTCCTCTCTCCATTCTTTTCCTTACACAGTCAAATCCTCAGTGTGTCTCTCTCTCTCTCTCTCTCTCTCTCTCTCTCTCTCTCTCTCTCTCTCTCTCAAACTCAAAACAATTACAACTCTGCCCATGTCTGAAACATCCCTCCCAAAATCTGGAGGCTGGAGGAGGCTGACAGGGGCGGGCACGCACGCACACGCGCACGCACACGCACGCACGCACGCACGCACGCACGCACCACACACACACACACACACACACACACACACACACACACACACACACACACACACACACACACACACACACACACACACACACACACACACACACACACACACACACACACACACACACACACACACACACCTGCCCACACACACACACACGCAGGCAGGCACACTCACACACACACCTAAATCTGTCACTTCATGAAGTTGGCACAGACAAAAAAATAACAAAGGCCTTCCAAATCCCGGCCAGGGCAGTGCAACACTCTATCTGTGAAGGACCAAACAAAGGAAGGGCCTGCTAACTGGTCACACTGTGTTTATTTTCCACAGGGAACAATGCAGTTTAAGGAGGGAAGGGGGCGGTGGTTCAAAGCGGGGGCCGCTGGTGGCGGACGATTGGAAAGGAATATACGTCTATGAAATGGTTGATTTAAATTCAAATTCAATTCAATAATATGCCACTTTGACCGCTGGCATCCCACATTTTTTAAATTGTCGCGATGCTTTGGGAACTTGCAATTTTAAAGCTTAACCACTCTTTTATTTTGTCACACCAATGAGTCAAAGAAAAGCAATTGCTGCAATCCAAAAGACAGGGCCTGCAGTGAGTGTGAGAGAAGTGGAGTAGAGAGAGAGACAGAGGGAGGGGTTCCGTGAGAGGGGGAGAATTGATGACAAGAACCAGAGATAGATAGTGAAGGCAATGCTTAGGAGATGGAGAGAAAAATATACATCTCAGCCGGGCTCTTGTTTCTTTAGGTCACAACTCAGGGTCATGCAGGGGTACGCGGAATACATCTCGGCCGTCAATCATGTGAGACTAAACTACGATGATGAACCAGATAGTGTCGCACATTCTTAGTTAGAAAATAGGAATAGCCAATCAGCAACGACTGACAGTCAAACATGCTTGCCCGCCAAGAGAGGCCGAATAAAAACAACACTCAATCGACTTCCCTCTCGGTGCAAAGCTCCGGGCCTCTCAGATGTTTAAGATCACGAGCATTGATAAGGCATGTCCAGCAGAATACTCTTTGTTTGAGGCTTTCCAAAACATTACACACACACACACACACACACACGCACGCACGCACGCACACACGCAAGCACACACACACACACACACACACACACACACACACACACACACACACACACACACACACACACACACACACACACACACACACACACACACACACACACACATGCACACACACACACACACACACACACAGTGAGGGAAAAGTAGGTTGTCAATTCTCCTCAAGCGGCCAATCAATTGTGAGAATGCAAAAGCGGAGAGAGTGAAAAGGGTCACGACCCCGGAGGATGGGAATAATCACCCAGTAGCTACTGGAGTTTCTGGTACATAAATACTGCATGGGAATGACATTAGTCCAAGTCCCCGAACGTTTACACTGCTGCACCACTGTGTGCTTAGTGCCTGGTGGTACCAGTGATGGAGATATCTGAGGTCAGCCTTGTGAAGAAAAACAACGGCAGTCAATGGGAGACATGCAGTCATTTCCCATGACCAGCTATCACAAACACAAATAAAAGACTAGCTTAAGAAAATAGCCAATCTACGAGCTACATGTTGCATTGTGTTGATGTGTTAACTTGTGAGCTTGTCGATCGCAATTTCTTTTTTGTGATTAGTAATGTATTGGATGTTTTACACTTTGTTTTAACAATACAAACAGGCTGTTTTCACAATTCCTGCTTTTAGCCTACAAACTAGGGACACCAGGGTTAAAGTGGTTTTAAATAGTGAAAGTGTGGTAGGCCTATTATAATATTCTGTGATCCTACAGTATAAATAGTGAAAGTGTGGTAGGCCTATTATAATATTCTGTGATCCTACAGTATTTGTGGCTGATGCCAAATTCAGGTCCCAGTGTGAAAGCAACAGAGCAGTGGTTCTTAAAGTGGGGTCCGGGGACCCCCAGGGGTTCTTGAGGGAGTTCCAGGGGGTCCCCAGCTAAATGATAGTTTGGAACCAAATGGACCCTTATGGGTCTGTGACTCTGAGAGTGTACAAATGGAACCAAATGGACCAGTTAGGGTCCATTTGCTTCCATTTGTACACTCGAGTTAAATTAACATTGATTTTACAATATAAATCGGGGGTCCTAGAGATAGAAATGCCATTAAATGGGGGTCTGTAGACTAATGCATTTCAATTTGGGGGTCCTTGACATGAAAAGGTTTGGGAAACCCTGTTCAGAGGCAGACTCCTCATTGAAAAGAGAAACACTACAGAGACTACAGTGAAGAGAACAACCAGTAACTACAGCAGAGAGACTGACTACAGTGAAGAGGCATGGTAAAGTCATCTATCTCAAGGGCTGAGAGAGAAGGACTCAGACTTATAGCATGAAGAGGTTCAGGAAGGTAGCTACACTTCTCTCATTAAACCCACACTGGAGTCAGCATGGCAGGAGATCGCAATCTTTGCTGAAGGCAAAGTGAGAGAACATTTGATATCCCCATTTGGTCACACACAAAACGTTTGAGTTAAATTAGTTAACAAGGTTTTGGCAAATAATCCTTCTTTTCAATCATGTTTGAGTTTGTCTCCACTATACAACCAACCGCTGTGTTAAGTTTCAATTTCGGGGTTTGGGGGGGCGGGGGCTGATGTTTCCAAAAGCAGCACAGTTACTCACTTGTTCTTGAGTATAGCACAACGCTATTATGTTTTTCAATCACGTTTTGTAATTACCTCCACAGCAATAATATCAACTAAAGCACATTTCTTAGCTTAGCGGAAGCCGCAGTGAAACCAATTTGGTTTTACTCTGAAAACTCCAATTTATATACATGTAATCAAGCCTGTAATAACATGGCATTTTATGTCCCAGATGAAATTTCCAAAACACATATTGAGTCACATTTGTTTTTCATTTCAGGAGTGGCTAGGTCTTACAGCCACCCAAAACCAGGGTTTAGGGTTCCAACAGCCCTCCACTGCACAGAATTTAACCCTATCCCCTGGGGAACATGCAGGAGTCTAAAAAGAGGTGCATCATATAATGGCAAACTCCACGGACGGCTTAAGTTTCACTCAGATTCTTTTTTCTCCCCTCTTCCTTGCCCTCAATGTCTTTTCACAGAGTCTTAAGGGGTCACCCAATTTTAATGGTCACTTATTGCCTGTGGAGCTGAGCCCCGCAATACACAAAAGTACCCCTCTCAGACCACCCTCGTGCCAAAACAGCCGCAGGCTCTAAAGCTCAAAGTGATACTGCCCGCCATGATGCATACCTAAACTAGAGGACCACAGGAATTACTTTCTTTTTCAAATCTCCATGGGATGGGAGAAACCACCATGGGCCTTAAACCTTGATACAACAACCCTAGAATGAGGAATGTCTTTAGGGGAGAAATTACAATCCTTTTTCCTTGCTTTTTCCATGTATGCAGTTCATATGCACTGATAAGAATATAATATTCATAACAGCAGCAGCATATAGCTCATGCAGAGATACACACAACACTCGTTTTCCATTCCCAGGTACACTGGAGAGACATATACTGTAGTGGAGAAATTGTTATGACCGGTATGTTTTGGGGAGAGGGAGGGACAATGACGTTTCTTGCCAAAGAACAAGGCCTTCTTTCAAATGTTAAGGCAATTCTGGTTAGATATAACAGAAGAATATCATTGCTTTCTAATATATATATATATATATATATATATATATATATATATATATATATATATATAACATTGTAATGTTTTAGTTTTTTGTACTTTTGTAAATGAATGCCCTACTTGATCATACTACGGCATCACACAAAAGCATCAAAAGTAGCAGATGCACAAGCTCGAAACATTTTAAGCTTGTAGATCTGCTACTTTTGCTACTTTTGAATCTTGAAAAGTAACAGTTTTGGACATATGTGGTTTCTTTCCACCTGACGATATGTAAAAGACTGTAGCCTAATTGAATGAATGAGTGGTCAAATGTAACAGGTAGCCTAAAATGTTTATGTGGGAGTTACCTTTCACTTTCTTCTCACGAAACCTCGATCACGTTTCATTCAATCAATCAAAACGTACATCAACACAAAGAGGTCAAGCCTCGCCACTGTGCCAAACGGGTCAAAGCTTGAACCTCCCAAACCATTTAAGTAAACAGAAAGCCCAGTGTACTCACCTCGGCACGCTGTGTCCTGGGCTGACTGGCGTCCGTCTCGATGGCGTACACGTCTACCAGGTAGAGGTCAGAGCCCTGCTCCCGGTCCAGCTCGGCAGCCGTCTGAATCACCCCGGTGTGGCGTCCCACGGTGAACAGGCGTCCCACGGCCTTCCCGCCACTCCGCACCGCCACAATGAAAAACTCCACTTTGGTCGCCGAGCCACGGGGGCTGGAGGCGTCCAGTGAGATGACGTTGGTGCCCGGTGGCTGGCCCTCCTTGAGGATGGTGATGTACTTGGGCTGGGAGAACACGGGCCCGTCGGCGCCCTGGAGTATGATGGTGAGGTCCGTTCGCGAGGTCTTGCGGTCCGTGCCGTGGTCGGTGGCCGACACCGTGAGCGTGTACATGAGTCGGGAGGGCACCAGCTGGGAGGCCAGGCGTATGTCTCCGCTGTAGCGGTCCATGATGAAGGTGTCGGAGTCGCCCTTCACAAGCTCGTACTCCACCTCGCCATTCGCCCCCTCGTCAGGGTCAAAGGCCACCACCGTGGTGAGGATGGACCCGATGACTATGTTGGGCTCGGCCACGAGGGCGTTCTGGGACATGAATGTAGGTATGTTGTCATTTTGATCCGTGACCCATATCGTGACATTCTTCAGGGCAAAGCGCCGGAATTCCACGGGCACCGCCTGGTCAGTTGCCTTAATTGTCAGTTCAAAGAGATTAGAGAACTCTCTGTCTATCTCCTTATTTGTGTATATGAGTCCAGTGCTGGGGTTGATGTTAAAGTGCCCCCCCCTGGGTGTCTGCTGGACAATGGAGTATTCCAGCTGGCCGTTTATGTCTGCATCTGTGTCATGGGCTGTAATTGTCATGACAGAGGCCGAGGTCGGAAGATTTTCCGTGATGGATTTGAAAATGTCACCAGGGGTAAAAATGGGTGGATTGTCATTGAAATCCCTGACCTGAATGACCACGGGAATGGATGAGGACCGTGGCGGTCTGCCGTTATCCTTTGCAGTGATGTTGAGTTTGTAAAATGACTGCGTCTCGTAGTCCATTTTTTTAATTAAGAAGATGCTGCCAGTGTTGGGACTGATACTAAACGTGCCATGGTTGTTGGTGGCCGTGATGCTGTACGTTATGTCTGCGTTCTGGCCAGAATCTGCATCTGTGGCAGTCACAGAGGCCACCAGCTCTCCTATCCTCATGTTCTCAAGCACGTCGACAGACAGGGAGGATTTAGGGAAGGAGGGGGAGTTGTCGTTCTCATCCAGAATGCTAACGCTTAGCATACATGAGGAGGACAGGGGCACAGTACCAGCATCAACTGCAATGATTTTCAGTGAGTAGGAGGATGTGGACTCATAATCAAGCTTTCCTACTAAAGTCACCTGTCCGGAACTGCCGTCAATGGTGAACTGGCCCTCCTCGTTGCCCCCGGCGATGCGGTAATGGACCAGTCCATTTTTGTTCTCGTCCACGTCGGAGGCAGAGACCCTCAGCAGCTGTGTCATATTCTGGGCCAGCTCAGAGATGGAGGCCTGGTAAATGTCTTTGGTGAACTTGGGTGGGTTGTCGTTAATGTCCTGGATGTAAACTTGCACTTTGGCCTGGTCTCTCAGGGGCTTGGGGAGACCCTGGTCAGAGGACACGACCATGAAGCTGAACACAGAGGCGCCTCTTTGTCTCATGAGTGACTCTCTGTCCAACTGCAGTGTGCTGGTTAACTCCCCTGTTATGGCATTCAGTTCAAAGTTGGGCTGTGGAGTCTCAAATGTATATCTAACCTCACTGTTTGGGCCAAAGTCCTTATCCTCTGAAAAGACACGCCCCACCAGTGACCCTCTCTTCTGCTCTTCCTCAAAGTGGAACACATAATTGGTGCTGTTAAAGAGGGGCCGGTTGTCGTTGACGTCGTCTAGAATTACACTGACATTGACACTGGCACTTAGAGGCTCCACGGCCCTGTCTGTGGCTGTGACCACTAAGTTATATCTATCCTGCATCTCTCTGTCCAGCTCGGTTTTAATGTACAGCTGCCCGTCTGGAAAAATCCCAAACACGTCACCTGTGTTGCCGCCAACAATATCGTACATTATCTCACCATTCAGGCCAGAGTCTTTGTCTGTGGCTTTGACCTTGAAAAAGCGGCTGTTCACAGGCTCCGACTCCAGGATGATGACCTCATAGGAGAGCTGATCGAACACAGGGGAGTTGTCATTGACGTCGTAGACGCTGACGGTGAGAATGAGGCTGGAGGTACGTTGTGGGACGCCCATATCCGCGGCGATGATCTCCACATGGTAAGAGCTGGTGGTGACCTCCAGTGGGCCGGTCAGAGTGATGAGACCACGCTTCTCGTGAATGTGGAACAGTCCCTTTGGGTTCTGTTTGATGCTGTAGGTCACCACGCCATTGCTGGACTCGTCCGGATCTGACGCTTTGGCCTGGAATATGACATGTCCCGTGCTCCAGTTTTCCACTGCACTTACGTGTTCGACAGCATGCATGAAATGGGGGGCATTGTCATTCAAGTCCTTTACTGTGATATTGACCAGGGCCTCGCCAGTGACCTCCCCACCCCTGGCCACCACTTTCAGCTGATAAAACGCCTGCTCCTCTCTGTCAATTTGACTGGACGCTGTGATTTGGCCCACACCGTTGACAGCAAAGAGCCCTCTTTGATCGCCCGAGGTGATCAGATACGTAATGTTTGTGTTCAAATCGACTGTGGTGGCAGACACTGTGCCTACAACGGCTCCGATGTCCACATTCTCAAACATGACAAAGCTGTAGGTATTTTGACTGAACGTGGGTGGGTTGTCCTGCGTGTCTATGACAGTGATGGTCACGATGGCTTGCGTGTGTGCACGGAGGCCACCGCCATCGGCTGCAGTCACCTGCAGCTGGTAGGCCATCTTTTCCTCCCTATCCAGGGGCACCAGTGTCGTGATCTTGCCCGTGTTGCTGTTAATGTGGAATTTGGATGCATCGCCTGCTGTGATGATATATTTCACGGTGCCATTTCGGCCCATGTCGGGGTCCGTGGCTGACACCGTGGCCACGTAAGACCCCGAGGGCTCGTTCTCTTTCACATTGGAAAAGTACTGCACTGGGTAGAACACTGGCCTGTTGTCATTGACGTCCCTCAGGGTGATGTTGACCTTGCATGTGGAGTGAAGAGGGGGGCTGCCCGAGTCTGTCGCCTGGATGTGGAGCAAGTAGCAGTCCTGGACTTCTCTGTCTAGCTCTGTGGCCGTGCCTAATCGGCCCGATGCGGCGTCCAGGCGAAACAGCTGTCGGACACTGGCGGGGGTCTCGGTATCGAACGAGAAGCGGACAGTGCCGTTGGGCCCCAGGTCGTCATCCGAGGCGGACAGCACGGCCAGCTCACTGCCGGCAGGTGCGTGCTCCACGAGGGAAATGTGATATGTGCTCTGCGTGAAGGTGGGCACTTGGTCATTCACGTCAGTGATGTTGATTATCAGTTTTGTGTAGGAGATCTTGGGCTGCAGCCCTTGGTCCTTGGCACTGATGTTGAGCATGATCTCAGATGCTATTTCCCTGTCCAGCAGAGCGGCGCTGGTGACCAAGCCGCTGTTTTCACTGATGGAGAACCAGCCCAAAGCGTTTCCAGACACCAGGGAGTAGCGCAAGTTGGCGTTCTGCCCAGAGTCGCCATCTGTTGCAGAGACCCCTTTAATGTAGCTGCCTTTAGGAATGTCTTCACTGATATCTACTCTGTACAGCGCTTCCTGGAATATGGGTGGGTGGTCATTGATATCATTCACAAAAATAACCAGACTGGCAAAGGAGGACCTGGCCATAGGTTTGCCATTGTCCGACACAGACACAGTCAGGTTGTATGATGAAATGCGCTCCCTGTCTAAAATACTGGCCACTTTGATCAAGCTTAAATTAGGGACTGGAGATGTGTGCACTTCAAAGTGCCTCTGTTCGTTTCCCCCCAAGATGGAGACAGATATGTTGCCATTAGCTGTGGGGGAGTCAGAGTCAGAGACAGTGAGTAGAGCTACAACTGTGCCAATTTGGGCATTTTCATCAACAGAGGCAAATTTAGATGTAGTGGGAAAGTAGCGGAATTTCACCACCGGGTCATTATCATTTACATCCACAAGTTTGATGGTGGCTTCTGTTCTGCCTGACAGAGAGGGCACGCCATTATCCACAGCATGGATAGTCAATGAATATTCCTTCTTGCTCTCATAATCCAAGCCCTCTTTTATAACAATGGTGCCTACTTTAGGGTCAATTTGGAAAGGGGTTCCCTCGTCTAGAACGTACCGTATGTCAGCATTGGCTGCCTCATCTCGATCTGATGCTGTGATTTGCAGAACACTGGAGCCTACTGCTGCGTCTTCAAAAACGCTGGTCTGATACTGGTCATGGTCAAATATAGGAGGGTTATCATTTATGTCTTGAATTGTGACGTTAACTTGGAGGTAGCCAAACTTTTTGGGCTCTCCTTTGTCCTCCACCTCAATCAGGAGCTGGTAGAAGGGAGTGACTTCCCTATCCAAGCCTCCGGTTGAAACGAGGTGCAAGAATGCCCCCTCTCCGCTAGGATTGACTGTTATATCCAAGCGGAACCTCCGCTGCTCGTTGCCATTCACTATTCTGTACGTAGTGTGATCGACTCCGTTACTCCCTATGTCCGAATCCGTGGCGGTGTCTAAAATCACTTGCCTGCCGCTGCTGGCGTCCTCCTTAAACGAAACCACGATCGACGCGTCGGGAAACACGGGGGAATTGTCGTTTATATCCAACACTACGATCCTAACTTCGGTGGGATACGTGGGCTTGCTGGACAGCACCACGACATTGATGACATCGCTCTGTAAAAGCTCCCTGTCAATCACCAAGGAGGTGTAAATGACTCCGGTGGTGCCGTTAATTGCAAAAAGCTGGTGGTTTTCGCTGAAGCGGTAGGCGAAGCCGGGCTTGGTCTCTATGGTCCCCACGTACGTCCCGACGGGTTGCTCCTCGAACACCTGAAACTCTTGGCGAACTTGACTGGACGCGGAATATTGCGATAGTGTCCATAACAGCAACAAGATCAAATGAAACCGGCCTAAACTCCTACCTGTGGGCGCCATGGTCTCGAACCCAGTCCACCTTTTTCAGAACAAGTCCATGCCTATGATGCATCAACTTTACTTTTAAGTTTTAAACGAGCACAAAAAGCATTGTATATTCCAGCAGCACTGCGTAATGCAAATCCCAGCCAAAGGTGCGTCTCTCTTTTTTTCCTCTCCACGTTGTCCAAAGTATTCCACAAGCGTCGTTTGGATCCAGTAAACAAAAATATTTTAATACAAAGAAATCCTCTTGCCTGAAAGCGTATAATTCCTGCAGACCAAATATGTCCCCGCTGCTTGTCAAAGGAAGTTTCACCTCAGATCCAATGTTGCTAAAATAAGCATCCCCTGGGCGGAATGGCATGCATGATCAGTTGTGTGATACATAAAACAAAAAACAAACAAACAAAAGTTGCGGTTGCAACTGTCTGAGAAACAAAGGGAGTGTATCCAAAAGTTTTAGAATCATTCAGCCCACGGCTGGTTTTGAGCGCAACTGCATGCAGGCAGGGCAGCTGAGCCTAGTCTATACAGCGTCCCGTGGAAATAACGGTGCAGGCGCTTCAGTCATATTGTACTCGGATGGAAGGAGCCCCGCAGTAACTTAGAACAAAGCTGGAGTTGGACAAACTCCCTCCCATCGCCCTGCCCATTGGATAACGGTGCTCGCTCGTGCCCGCCCTCCCTCCGCGGCGTTTCCCCTTCCATTGTGAAACGCAGAGCCATATAGTAAGACAGAGTTACGACAACTCCGTTCACTTCATGGGGCCAGTCCAATCTTCTATCTATAGACTTCTATTGCCGAAGAGCATAGCAAACAGTGACAAGTCCTGGACTGGAAGTTGGCAGAAATGCATTGGACTCCCAGCTTTAATGATCTTAAATCCCTTTATTTTAGATTGTTATTTTTAGTAATAGTACAACATAATCATTACAGAGACTTTAGTTGTCACTGTACAATACTTTAAAACAGTTGTCATATGCACACATGCCTAAAATAGCTCTTATTTGCGCCGCCCTCGTTGAAAACAATGTATTTCAAACTCCAGCTTGTCACTCTCCAGGCTGCATGAACAGCGCTCGAGCGCTCAGTTTTCTGCCCCCTCAATGTCATAACTCTGTCTTACTGTATGGCTCTGGTGAAACGCTGCCGTTGTGAGTCCCGTGCTTTGCGGACGAGCTTGTCAATCAAACAGGCCAGGGGGACAGACAGGTAGGCTAATGAGTTCAACTTCAGCCCGTCAGTCTACCTTTAAGAGTAACAACCTTTCAATGGATTAATCATGTCTGTAAAACCCATAGAGCTATAAGGTAAAACTCCACGCCGATGACAAGAATTTTAAATAAAGGGAAACTAGTTGATTAAGTTATCAACTTTGGGGAGTGGGGACAACTCAAGTTTGTTATTAAGAGCCTAGAAATGTTCGAAATATGCACTAAAATTAGCGCAAATGTGGTTCACCACTTGATAGTTTTATTACCAAATCAGTTGCTTTACTTTATTGCACTATATAAAAAGAAAAATGCAAGTCAAAAGTTCTGTTATCCAGACATTTTACATAATTATCCGCCCTGTTTTGTGCTTGTGAGCAGCTGTCTACGCAAAATGTCCTACGGATGTAGGCCTACGAGTTTATAGCCTACAGCTATTAAACGCACGCCGTTCAGATAGTTATTAAATAGCCATACATACACAGCTTCGAATTCATGTTCAAAAAGAACTACAGCAAAACTCTAAAGCTAATGACAAGGCGGAAGCACTTACCGTAGATAATGTAGGTAAGCAGCTCCATCTAGTGGCGAAATAATCACATTCTCAAACAAAGTAAAATAATAGAGCCTATACAGCTGACTGTCAAACGAGGAGGTGAATGTTCCTGATGTGTGTGTGTGTGTGTGTGTGTGTGTGTGTGTGTGTGTGTGTGTGTGTGTGTGTGTGTGTGTGTGTGTGCAACGAATCTTTCTATCTCTGTGACCCCTAATTTATATTGTAAAATCAATTTAACTCTGAGTCTGAGACTGTACAAATGGAACCAAATGGACCCGTTCATTATCAATGTCATTTAATGTTTGTGTTAGGACAAAGTTTGTGTTTACACGCACACTAAACGCTGGACAATGTTTTGATTTATTTTTACATAAATATTCTTCTGGGGGTCCCTCATGGCACAAAACACTTTTAGATGGGGCATGGGGGTCCTTGGCTTGGAAAAGTTTGAGAACCAATGATGTAGCCTATACATTTGAAATATAAGTAGCATACAACATTATACATCAGTAGCCTATACTACATAATACAGTATGTACTCTCCATCCTGCAGTAAACAGAACAGGCTAACCACTCACAATAAAATAAAAATATTTATTTAAGCAAATATCATACTGTCTGTGTGTGCAGAGAATAGGCTAGATTCTTCCAAATCTATTCATAGTCAGCCCTCTGCAATATTTATATATTGGGAAATATTGGCACAAAAGTAATGTCAAAGTATAATTACCCATTATAATCCCAGCCTTCTTGATTTTGAGAGACATGTTTATTCAGATCTGATATGTGGCACCGCCACCATAATCAGGCATTGGACTGTCACTGAATGGACATCCAGTTGGACATAAGTCTCTACAGTAATGTCATTAAATAAATTACACACTGGGCTTGCGGCCACTGTGCCGCCTGTGTGGACTATGACACTGATCCAATGATTGGGTAGCAGACACTGCATCAAAGTAGATTAGCTTCCCACCAGGGACGTTTAGCTAACCTGATTACATTGGCTAAGCCCAGACCCTGCAGGATGCAGTTGATTATAAATATATGTTGTTTTTAAAATGAAGTTTGTTTTCCCCACATAATCAGCACAGCACACATACTGTAGGCCAGTGGTTCCCAAAGTGGGGTCCGGGGACCCCCAGGGGTCCTTGAGGAAGTTCCAGGGGGTCCCCAGCTAAATGATAGTTTCAAACCAAATGGACCCTTATGGTTCTGTAACTCTGAGAGTTACAGAACCATAAATGGAACCATTTAAAAATGGACCCTAATGGATTTGTACACTCTCAGAGTTAAATTAACATTGATTTTACAAGGATTTTTGTGTGTCTCTGAATGTCTTGATGAATTGAGGGCATTGGACCCTAAAGTGTAATGCTCTTATAGTGTTGTCCACTCACAGTTAACAGTTTTTGTATTGAGTTGTGCTTGAAATGTACTGTAATTCTGCAAACTGATAATCAATCAATGCGCCCCTGAAACCTGTGAATCACCTGCCCAATGGTGGAAGCCAGAGATGTCATGGAGTCTTGGATGAACTTTGTTCATTGTCACGCTAATGACAGGCTCTGGTGGTACATACTGTATACCAAACCAGTAATTCACTGCACTTACTGGTAGACATTGCCTCACCCAACTCTTTTGTTTCTGATGTTTCTGATGGTATAAACGGATTGTAACACCCAGTCCCATTCAGGTATGCGGTTAGGTAGGAGGACGCCCCTGCCATGCAGAGTCCAAGGCACTTTGGATAATAACATCATATCCTGTGTTTGTAAAACTGGGGTCCCAGAGATAGAAATGCCTAATTACTGTAGTCCAATTCAGGTCAAACCGGGGGCCTTTGAAATGAAAATGATTGAAAATCACTGCTAGAGCCATCAAAATCTTCTCTTATGGGGGTCACTGGCATATCTCTTCAAATGGGGGTCCGCAGGCTAATGAGTATCATTTTGGGGGTCCTTGACATGAAAAAGTTTGGGAAGCACTGCTGTAGGCGTCACTGGCACTCATCAAGATATGCACATTCCGACATAAACAACACGGTCAAAAAGAAGGCCTAATATCTCACATGTCAGTCATTTTGTATAGGCTTCCTTGTCAGCATCTGGTTACATTCAATTAAGGGAGGGAAATGACATGACTGAGCAGCACATACAGTAGGAAGAGCAGGAGACAAGATTGTTAGCCAACTCTGGCTCAATCATTATTGTGTACTATGCTCATCCAGAGCCCCGCGGTCATTACATTTTGAGACATTGTGAAACTGAATATCATGCAATAAATAATCTACTAGTTTCAAAACAGTTTTTGGGCCATAGCCCACAGGCTCAACATCATTATTATCTGGGGTTTCTCAGGATTCAGCCAGGGGGCAGAAAGCTGTTTTGCAGAAAAGAAAGCCTGAGGTGTAAGCAAAACCACTAGTTGTTGTTGTGCTGTAAATATAACGCTAATAAGTGAAGTAAAATAAAATAAGGACATCCCAAGGGGTAACAACATCAGAGGAGAAAGTGCTATGAAATGTGGACTGAGGTCTGGTTACTGTCCATAAGAACTTGTGCGTGTGCATCATATGGATGATACTTTGGGCAAGACATTGGCAATGTTGGACACTAAGCTCAGACCCTAATTAATACCTTGATCCAGAGGCAGAATTACACAGTTTCATTGTATGTGATTGTTTTGAAGTGTGCTGCATCTTATCAAGCTATAGCCAACACTTCACAGGGGCATAAGCATTTCAGTTCCTCACCCACCCAATAATGCTGGCTCACATAAAACATAATAATTACAAATTGCTTAATAATAATAGTAGTTATTACAGTATACAGTATCAGTCAGTACCAGCATTATGAATATCACAATTGTGAGTGAAACTGGTGCATTGTAATTGAAGGCAGCAGTTTCACTCACAATCGAGTGAGTGCCATTCTCATATAATGTATTCTCTAAAATGTTTATGGAGACTAGATTGGTGAAAGCATAAAACGGCCTACTGGCAGTACGCTTCCAGCATCTAGTTGGTTTGAATGAAGATGTTCAGTTATTTCGTTTAAAGTGTAATGCATAAACTGCAAATTCTGCAATTGTGACAGTGATAAATGTTCATTGTGTGCAGGACTATTAAGGCAAACAGCTTTGATAATGAATGATGCTCACGTCAGCACACTGAGACTTGATAGCCGAAACATCCGCGCTGAACAATTAAAATAATGAATTAAATTAGAATAAACTGGAGAACATTGCAGGAACAAACTTACAAACCTACCGATTTTGGTAATTAATGCCTCATTCAGTGATTACACAACATATGCCCCACCACGCACATTATTTCTGGCACTAATATTTAGTTTTGCCCCAATGGTGAGAGTGAATGATGGCCCTGTCAGTGGGTTTAAACAACTTGGTCAGGTTGGGTGTACATAGCAGCACAGCTTCTGGGGAGTGCTAGCTGGGATTGTAGATGCCACAGAAAGCGACCTTTTAACAGATGCTGTGAACTGTCAGGTGCACTCACCTCCTGTGTCTCCCCATTGTTCAGGTAAGAGATGGCTGCACTTCCTGCTTAACTGGCCTCCCTATGAAATAATTACCCACATTTGATCAAATCTATAGTTTTGACACATTCTCCCCTAAAAACATCTGTATATTCTTATACTAGTAAACATTGTGCCACAGCCAAGCTCCCTACAGACCACTTCACATCCTGCAGCTGGTCGGGTCACCTTCACACACTGAGACCCACACGTTTGAGACTTCACCTCCACTCTACCTGAACAAAAACTAGTCCCATTCACCAACTCACAGAGAGAGAGAGAGAAATTTCTGACATGTCAGAAAATGTTGTCACTCATAGTCATGCTCTCTCACAGTTGAAGCAGAGCTACGAGTCAATTCGCCAATGTCGGTATCTTTTTGTCACTGCACCTACGCAAAGTAACAAATGTACTCTCCCTCTCTCCCACACACACACACACACACACACACACACACACACACACACACACACACACACACACACACACACACACACACACACACACACACACACACACACACACACACACACACACACACACACACACACAAAAACTATTTCTACCAATGGCCCTAGGATGAAGGCAGTAATTCTTTCTTCTATTAACAGCCCTATTTGTGAGACTCAATGTCCTGCATACTGTTAATAAGTGCATTTTCAAAACAGGTGGTATGTAACATAGGACAATGATTGATTTAAAAAGAGTGCTCCACTAAACAACTTTGCTCCCACGCCAATCACACACAGCTAATGGAGACAACAGAAAGTTTCTCATAATGACAACAGCATATTTTTGTCTTTACAGAGACTGTAGAGCTCACTCTTTGACTGCCATTCAGGTGAGCATTTCCACAGGAGGACAGAGTTCAGCACCTCGGATAGCGCCGGCTCCTCAGGTTATTGTGTGAGTGAAATCTCCCTCCTTCTCTCCATCTCTCCCTTTCCCACTCTCCCTCTCTCACCCCCCCCCCCCCTCTCTGTCTCTTGCTCTCTCTCTCTTGCTCACAGAAGGAGCTCTAGTCTGATGTCACATACAATCCTGATGAGATAAGAGACAAAATATTACTTTAATTTATGAAGTCATTGTTTGTGTTACCTGAACAGATCAGACCCCAGTCTGTTAGTGAAATTAAATGGCTGCTTTGTTTGTTCTGTCATCAGTAGTAGACACAGTGGACCCTCTTGTAAACAAGTGTAATGCTAAAGTTTATGGTGTTGTCCACTCACAGTTTTTTTTATATTGAGTTGTGCTTGAAATGTACTGTAATTCCGCAAATCAATCAATCAATGAAAAAGTTTGGGAATCACTGTGCTAGTGTAAGTGTCCAACACTATATTCCTAAACAACACATCGTCTCTGTCATACTTTTGATGATTCTGTGTGATGCTGTAGTTGTAGCCCAAAATTTGAACTCTCGTAGATGAATTTATCAATTCTGACATTTTCAATCTACGAGAGTTCAAAGACTTATAGCCTTGGGTGCGTTGAGCGAAACCACCTGCCTCAAAGTAACACTGAACATGTACAAATGCAAAATCTAACGTGCTTTCCTGGTTGCCCCACCTGTCCGATTATTCTCCGGGAAGGTTCGGAAACCCGGAGGTCCGTAGTTTTCGATAAAAAAGTGTTTTAATCAACTCGGTCTCGGAATCTGTCATCCATCTTGGGTCTGTCCTTCATTGCAACTGTGCCCCTGGCGGCCAGGATTGCGCAGCCAGTTGCACTCATTTGGGGAGACGAGAACAGATCCAAGATGGATGACAGATTCCGAAGAATACGGAGAATAATCGGACAGGTGGGGCAACCAGTAAAAACACGTTAGATTTTGCATTTGTACATGTTCAGTGTTACTTTGAGGCAGGTGGTTTCGCTCGACACTCCCAAGGCTAGAAGTCTTTGAACTCTCGTAGATTGAAAATGTCAGAAAGCGATAAATACATCTACGAGAGTTCAAATTTTGGGCTACTGTTAGTTGTTGTATGTTCAAGTAGGGCATTAGTTTACGAAAAAACAACAAAGGGTTAAGAGATAAGTTTCTGGTTTCTGACCGACAGCAACAATATCACAAAAAACTATACCATGGAATTTACTTTGACCTGCAGAGTTTAGTGACCCCATGACCTTTCATCTACTGCCATCATCAGGCTAAAATGTCCACTTGCATACAAGATGTTACATGTCCATGTATTTGTTTGTTTATGTATTTAAATTAATAGGGGATGAAAGACAAGCAGGGGAATTGCATAGAGAAAAGACTAGGAAAAATATATAAAAAAATAGAAAGAAATAGAAAGAAAAAATACAACCATAATGGGGACGTAGTGACCATCAGTACTGCTGTCCAGGGCCACCCTATGTCGCCGTCCGAGGAATTGAATATGACGGCAGAGGTTTTCTTGGGATTTAAATCCTCTTGTTTCAATAAATAAATAAATAAATAAATAAATAAATAAATAAATAAATAAATAAATAAATAAATAAATAAATCAATCAATCAATCAAGCCCACGCATAGAGTTGAACCCACGATATGCACACAACAGGTTGTTTTTCTGTGGCCCAACACTGCCCTCGAGTGGACATGGCGTAGAAGTGCACCGCACATTTTTTTGTCTGCAGGAAATCCAGTTGCTTAAAGCAGTACTTCCTGTCTGTGTAATAGATAATCCACGGACCACTTGTTGTTGATAGGCGGCGGTGGATAGATTCATTCATTCATTAATTTCGATGTTTAAGAAATGACGAAAACAGACACGACGACGTTTGTTATATGAGAGAGTTTGTTTACATTGAAACCATGCCTGGGTTGAGAGAAGCGGGACTGGTGGGAGCCTCCGTCGCTGTGACGGGTGGACTTGTGTATGCTGTCTGGAGCTATCTGTCTGCTTCACCACGACGAGACGACAACACACCGACTGCAGAGATAAGACAGCGACATTCTGCTGAGACTGAAACCCGAGCCGAGCCTGAGCCTGGAGAGCAACCAGAAGAACCCGAACAAGACCAACATGGACCACCTGGAGACGGAGACGTCCTGCAGCAGCAGCAGCAACAACAACAACAACAACATGTTGTCGTGGAAGCCGTGACTGCACATGTTGACACCTCGGAGGCTGCTGCTGTTGTCGAGGTATGTTGGAGTCTTCTATTAAAGTTAGTGGTTCCCAAACTTGTATAATCCAACTTGACAGACTGATCGAGTCAACACAGCGACGCGACTTAAACTTGTTTATAAGTTATATAACCATAGTAGCTATCTATAGAGCTTTACTAGTCAGATGTAGCATTATTATAATTAAAGTGTTATGGTATTACAACCATAGTAGCTATCTATAGAGCTTTACTAGTCAGATGTAGCTTTAAAGTAGTTCAAAAGGTACTGTATATTATTATAATTTTAGTTGTATGTATGTGTGCCGGGTATAAACATAAAATAACAGTAGCCTGGCTCAAGACCATAGACCCCGCCCACTCACTGAGTAGACTAGACTGCCTCATCCATCTCCATCCATCCATCTTGCATCTACAACCGCTTATCCAGAATCGGGTCGCGGGAGTAACAGTTCCAACACAGATTTCCAGTCTTCCCTTTCCAGTGCAACCTTAGCAACTAACTCCTGGGGGATCCCGAGGCGTTCCCAGGCCAGTGTGGAGATATAATCCTTGGTCTGCCACAGGGTCTCTTCCTACTCCAGTCAAGGACCTCCCTAGGTAGGGAGACACTCAGGAGGCATCCATACTAGATGCCCGAACCCCTCGCTCTGGTCCATAGCTCTAATGCCTTCATTAGAGCTATGAGCTATAGCTTCTCTTCCTGCGTTCGCATGAAATGCAGACAAGCCTCTCGTCTGTAGCGAACATATAAAGAACATTTTTGCTACTCACCAATATAAAGGCGGCTTGTGTTATTAGAAAGACTACTTTCCTTAGTTAGTGGACGCACTCTGAGCCCCACCACCACACGTATAAAATGCACTTTTAGGCCAGAAAGGGATTTTTTTCCACTGCACCCTCTACCGATATTGCCAATAGAAAACCCCAAAGAGACACACGAGGACTACAAATTTCACGCCCCCAAATGAGACAGCGGGCCCACTTTAGGTCCGTTAGAACAGTGTACTAAAAATACCCTAATTTCACTGGTTCATTACTGAGGCTGTAGCAATTGTTTTTGTGTTCTAATAAAGTGTCCCATATGTTTGATTTGTCCTTTTCAATGTCACATACCTGTTATCTCAATAAACAAACCAAAATGTAGTATATTATACTTCATCAGTGTGTCAAAAGTGCTAGCATTGTAAATCTCAAGTTAAAGTGGTCGCACGGTATATACTGTAACTGTACGTCAGTCGCATCCCTTGAGGTTTTCAATACCCAGATACAGTATATTTGTTGTGTTTCGTTTTATAGGCTATGTATTTGTGGGAAATTATCCAAACAGCATCTTGCAAAACTAATTATTAATCATCTGGAGAATTCACTAGGTAGTTGAAAATGTCAGGATATATGTCACTCCTCCATTTACCTGGGTTATTTTCCAAACTATTCAGCCAAGTTAATTATAGTATTATACAACAAGTTGACCGTCACACCGTCAGAGCTCTTCGGTAGGTAGAACATATATAAGCCCATGTTCAAAATATATACATGAATGAACAAAGTCAGTCAGGATCGGGATTTATTATTGAGAATTCCACTGTACAAAGACGGCGCTCGTAGCCTCATAAAGGCTGTGACGTCCCTTAAAAGCGACAGGTTCTCTGTCTGCCGTCTCCCCTCTACTCTGTTAACATTATGGGTAACTCATTCAAGTGGTAAATTAAATGTGAAATACATCCTCTATTGAGAAAACAACCAGATTTGTTGACAAAGACACTTCATACATTTGGAAACATATTTTTATTCAATTCAATATAGTCTTCAGTTTATTTCGTATTATTTTAAAAGTAGGCTAACTACAGTTGAATGTCAATGGACTTTTGTCTCATTTGGGGGTGTGAAATGAGTAGTCCCCGTGTGTCTCTATAGACAAGATTTCTCTTTCCGGTGAAAACAAATCCCTTTCTGGCCAAATATTTTTGTAAATCTCTATGGGGGAAAAAAATCTATGGCAGATTTTTCATTGGTGCCAGAAAACCGTGCCCACTGCCATGACCCATTCAGCTGCCATGGGGAAGTTATTGTCATCATGTGTGTGCGTGTGTCCTTACTGTCCTTGTAGTCCAAGCCTGTGGAGAAAGGGAGGCAGGTGTTGGTGTTGGGTCTGGATGGAGCAGGGAAGACCTCTCTGCTGCACTGTTTCTCAACGGGGGCCTTGGAGCAGGATGTGGTTCCTACGGATGGATTCAACGCCGTCTCCATCAACAGAGAGGACCTGCAGATCGAGTTCCTAGAGAGTAAGTCAATGCTCTCACTATGTCTAAGTGGTAGACACACACACGTTCATTGACGGTGATGGTGTTTAAGTGACTTGACTCCAGGCTCACGTGTGTCCGTAGCTGGCTTAGGTTTGAATCCCATCTGTGCCTTTCTCCTCGACACTGTCCCCTCTCAGCTTTCCAACATGTCTGAACAAAGAGAATACAGATTGGCTTACTAGAGAGGAAGACTAAACTCTGTATAAATAATTCTGTGCTTTGTAGTAGTGTTGCTCATTGTTAATATTATATAATTGATATGATATCCTGGTGTATAGGGCTAATGTATACTTTCAATGTAGTATCACCCAACAAAAAATGTAATTTATTTTACCTATTATATAAAATAAGTATTCTAAACTGAAATGTTTTTAGTTGTCAGTTCAAAATAGGGCTGACCCGCAAAAGATTGAATTTCCGTCGACTTAAAAAAACCCAACCGAAGGTCAGCCCAACCGAAAGTCATCCCTAGTTCAAAACACGGTTGTCAAGTGGCATGCAACAAAGGCTAAATTAAGCCAGGACCTGTGTGCAATTTCTGTATAGTAAATGGTGTAAACTCACTACATAGTTTAAATACCCCTCCATTACTGCCACTTGAATGGAATCTTTTCCCCATTGTGGGCCGGATGATAGTGTTAATCCAACTTTCCTGTCTGATACTATGCTACCCATAATGGCATTTGAGGGATGTTTTTTTAATCCAAATAGTCTCATAGTATCTGTATTGTGAGAAGAACCCAGTGGGAAGTGGAGAACACACAACTGATTATTTTTGCGAGATGTTCTGATCACAGCTACGCTCAAATGATGTCTAATGTTAGCACAGACAATCAAATACAATGATTACATATATAACTTAACTTTTATATTCTGGTCTCTCTTGCCACATGTAGTTGGAGGGCGAGAGCACCTGCGTCCCTACTGGCAGAAATACATGGCCAAGGCTCTGGTGCTGGTGTTTGTTGTAGACGCTTCCAACAAGGACCAGTTCCCCTTGGCTAGGAAACACCTGCATGAGCTGCTGCCTGGATCACACCCCCAGCTTCCCTTAGTGGTACTGTCCAACAAAGTGGTAAGGAGGACAGGTACACACACACACACACACACACACACACACACACACACACACACACACACACACACACACACACACACACACACACACACACACACACACACACACACACACACACACACACACACACACACACACACACACACACACACACACACACACACACACACACACACACACGTGGTGAAAACAATCTTCCGTAATATAATTCATAAAGTGAAACTTTCATATACCGGTATTCTAGATTCATTGGTTGCAAATATTTCACTTTATGCACAATGAATCTAGAATATATGAAAGTTTCACTTTTTAAATTATATTACAGAATAAAATGTACTTTCCCATGTTACTGTATTTTGTGTGTGTGTGTGTGTGTGTGTGTGTGTGTGTGTGTGTGTGTGTGTGTGTGTGTGTGTGTGTGTGTGTGTGTGTGTGTGTGTGTGTGTGTGTGTGTGTGTGTGTGTGTGTGTGTGTGTGTGTGTGTGTGTGTGTGTGTGTGTGTGTGTGTGTGTGTGTGTGTGTGTGTGTGTGTGTGTGTCGACATATCCTTTTCATTCATTCATTTTCTGGGGGGACAGTAGGATTCTGTCTGCAAATTTAAATGTGTTAACATTATTTTATCAACCTGGGACCTATTTTTTGTTCCATTTAAAACATTTGTTCCCAATTTGCGTCCGACGTTTTGGATGTCTTAAAGTTGATTGTTTATTTCCTTGTTTTTTCCAGGACCTGCCGGGGGCCTGCAGCATCACAGAGCTCCATGAACACCTGTCCCTGTCTGATGTGGGAGACCAGCGCAGGTTGTACCTCATCGGCACGTCTTCCCAGAGTGCAGACATGGAGCTGAACTCAGGTGTGCAGGACGCACGAGACCTAATAGTTCAGCTGGTGTGTGAGGGTTGATGATCCTCCCTGGTAGCCAAAGCCCCTTAGTTCACAGGCCCTGTTCACTCTGTGACTAGCCCCTTAGTTGACAGGCCCTGTTCACTCTGTGACTAGCCCCTTAGTTGACAGGCCCTGTTCACTCTGTGACTAGCCCCTTAGTTGACAGGCCCTGTTCACTCTGTGACTAGCCCCTTAGTTGACAGGCCCTGTTCACTCTGTGACTAGCCCCTTAGTTCACAGGCCCTGTTCACTCTGTGACTAGCCCCTTAGTTGACAGGCCCTGTTCACTCTGTGACTAGCCCCTTAGTTGACAGGCCCTGTTCACTCTGTGACTAGCCCCTTAGTTGACAGGCCCTGTTCACTCTGTGACTAGCCCCTTAGTTCACAGGCCCTGTTCACTCTGTGACTAGCCCCTTAGTTGACAGGCCCTGTTCACTCTGTGACTAGCCCCTTAGTTGACAGGCCCTGTTCACTCTGTGACTAGCCCCTTAGTTGACAGGCCCTGTTCACTCTGTGACTAGCCCCTTAGTTGACAGGCCCTGTTCACTCTGTGACTAGCCCCTTAGTTGACAGGCCCTGTTCACTCTGTGACTAGCCCCTTAGTTGACAGGCCCTGTTCACTCTGTGACTAGCCCCTTAGTTGACAGGCCCTGTTCACTCTGTGACTAGCCCCTTAGTTGACAGGCCCTGTTCACTCTGTGACTAGCCCCTTAGTTGACAGGCCCTGTTCACTCTGTGACTAGCCCCTTAGTTCACAGGCCCTGTTCACTCTGTGACTAGCCCCTTAGTTGACAGGCCCTGTTCACTCTGTGACTAGCCCCTTAGTTGACAGGCAGGGCCTGTCACTCTGTGACTAGCCACGGTTACATGATGGAGCTTAGTTCACAGGCCCTGTTCACTCTGTGACTAGCCACGGTTACATGATGGAGCTTAGTTCACAGGCCCTGTTCACTCTGTGACTAGCCACGGTTACATGATGGAGCTTAGTTCACAGGCCCTGTTCACTCTGTGACTAGCCACGGTTACATGATGGAGCTTAGTTCACAGGCCCTGTTCACTCTGTGACTAGCCACAGTTACATGATGGAGCTTAGTTCAGGCCCTGTTCACTCTGTGACTAGCCACGGTTACATGATGGAGTTACAATTTGTATTTTTGTTTCCCTTTTAGGCTTCGTATTCATAAATTGCACAGGGCAGATATGGCAAATAAATAAAACACTAAATATACAAAGAAATCACTGACACATTTTATATGTATAATAATTTTTTTCTTTGGCATTTCGCATTTTTCTTCCGCATTTGACCACCAACTTTTGGTGGTAAAATGCGGAAGTGCAAACGTGCGCTCAATGTTAAACCTTACCCCAGCTGCACGGGGTTTCCTCATCATAAATGCACGGGCCCGCCTGCAGCCTTTCTGGGGGCTTGCTAACCGAAGGGGGAAGTTAGCTGTGCGCTATTGGTGGTGTCGTGTCCGGGAGGAGGGGCAAACTTGTTTACGAACTGCAACTGACAAATCCTCGTACATTTTACAGATACAGAATTCCAAAGATGTTTATTTTGACAAGCATTTTAAAAAGCGTATGTTAATAAAAGGCTCTATTTTTTGGATTTCAGGATGCACCAGCAATAGCAATGTTGCCCGTTAGCTTAATGCATTGTAGTGGATGTTGCCCGTTAGCTTAATGCATTGTAGTGGATGTTGCCCGTTAGCTTAATGCATTGTAGTGGATGTTGCCCGTTAGCTTAATGCATTGTAGTGGACTGGTGTTGCCCGTTAGCTTAATGCATTGTAGTGGACTGGTGTTGCCCGTTAGCTTAATGCATTGTAGTGGACTGGTGTTGCCCGTTAGCTTAATGCATTGTAGTGGACTGGTGTTGCCCGTTAGCTTAATGCATTGTAGTGGACTGGTGTTGCCCGTTAGCTTAATGCATTGTAGTGGACTGGTGTTGCCCGTTAGCTTAATGCATTGTAGTGGACTGGTGTTGCCCGTTAGCTTAATGCATTGTAGTGGATGTTGCCCGTTAGCTTAATGCATTGTAGTGGACTGGTGTTTGCCCGTTAGCTTAATGCATTGTAGTGGATGTTGCCCGTTAGCTTAATGCATTGTAGTGGACTGGTGTTGCCCGTTAGCTTAATGCATTGTAGTGGACTGGTGTTGCCCGTTAGCTTAATGCATTGTAGTGGACTGGTGTTGCCCGTTAGCTTAATGCATTGTAGTGGATGTTGCCCGTTAGCTTAATGCATTGTAGTGGACTGGTGTTTGCCCGTTAGCTTAATGCATTGTAGTGGACTGGTGTTTGCCCGTTAGCTTAATGCATTGTAGTGGATGTTGCCCGTTAGCTTAATGCATTGTAGTGGACTGGTGTTGCCCGTTAGCTTAATGCATTGTAGTGGACTGGTGTTGCCCGTTAGCTTAATGCATTGTAGTGGACTGGTGTTTTTTTTGTGTGCAGTGCACTGTATGGGATGAATGTAAAGGAAGTCCAGTAGCCTAGATTTCGTGTATGTCCAAAACCGGCGGATCTGATGTAGATATTATTTAGACACAATCATGTTAATACTTTTCATTGATTCAATATTTATACAGCCCACAGTCAGACTAAACCCACTTTTGAGACAAGATTTGCAATGAGCTTGTAGATAATGCTACTAGTCCGGCAGCCGACAGGCTTCTTTTGTTTAAAGTGGGAAATTTGGTATATAGTCTTTTTTTTATTGGCCTAAAATATTGTCTGTATACATTCATGAATCCACTTGCTGACCGGCTGTCGGTATTGAGCAATTTGTTTTATAGGGGTTAATATGTGATCCGCAGATTTTCAAAATGTCTTTATGCTTTATATACTGTGTGTGACATGTCAAACTAGAGGGTTTTCATGATTCTGAATCCATTCCAAGCATTCGTTTTGCACAAAAAACACTCCTTGGGCTAAAAACGGCCATAGCCACTTGCCCAAATGTGCCCAAAATGTGCTGACCTCACAGGAGTGTTTGTTTTTGTGCAAAACTAATGCTTGGAATGGATTCAGAATCATGAAAACCCCCTAGTTTGACATTTCACATGCTTAAAGCATAAGGAAAGTTTGACATTTTTGCCTTATATAGGATGTTAATGGTAGGCCCTATAAAACAAATTGCCCAATACCGACAGCCGGTCAGCAAGTGGATTCATGAATGTAACTATATAGACAATATTTTAGGCTAATAAAAAGGCTATATACCACATTTCCCACCCACAGGCCCGGCTGCCGGACTATACTTTTGCATGACACTCACACATTTATTTGTGGAGATGCAAGGTTTCTGCCTGACAGCGATGATCTGCAAAGCTGGAAGAGCTTTCAATGGAAATGCCAAATAAAAAAGCCTTTTGTTGACAGATGTTGGGTGTTAACCCATTCAGAGCGGGAACCTCTTTTGGTGTTTTAAGCATTATGTAATAATTTAGCTATTGAAAAATAGCAGATCGGTACTGCGCTATAAGCTTGTAGATCTGCCAATTTTGAAAAATCGTGAAAATGTGGCGCAAAGCTTTGAATATATATTCTTTAGAGTGACATAGAAACATAGGTTCATCAGAAAACTGTTGATGATTTAAAATACATTTTTAGAATCTGGTCTGGGGTCTAAATGGGTTAATAAAGAGACAGTTTGCTGCCAGGACATCTGCGTGCTGTGGGTTTGGGTTAGAGCCCGACCAATACATGGGTCTGGACGATTTATTGGCCGTTATTTCTGTGATAAATGTTTTAAAAAACAATTAAGAAGTTGTGAAAATAGTATGCGTTGTGAGCTTGTAGATCTGCTATTTTCACTAGTTTGGGTCACGGGAAGACATACAATTTCACTTTAGGGTCACGAGCTAAAATATTTGGGAACCAGTGTACTGTTGAGAGGTGTCACACAATGTGAATAGACATTGAAAGCAAATTATTTCCCGAACATGTGCAGAAAAGCTGCAAGCAGCATATTTTCCAGGCGACTTTTCCTTGGCTGGTCTGCTATTGGACATCAGCCTTTTTTCGGTGCTTAGCAAGTTTAATTCTCACTGAGGTTTTATATGGCTTGTTTCTGTTTAACTTTTTCCACACTGTTGACTATGGGTTCTCTTGATCTTGAGCTTTTTGGAAAACAAGCTTCTCTCTGCAGGATGATTTAGCAGGTGGTTCTGGGACCGCCTGCTAAATAAAAGCAATAATAAACATATCTGACTCAAAATTGATTGATTTGATTGATTTTTCTTTAAAGTGTCATGCTTCCAAGGAAGCCCAGCCCATATGGACTTATAGGGCACTTTTACATTTAATTTGACTTTAATAGACAATGAACCAAAATTACATTTTCACAAATAATGATCAAACGAATAACCAACTAGAAAAGTGGCAATTTTGGAAAATTGCAAAGTGTGGTTGCCACAATCGCTTATACAGGCCCCTCCCACAAAGTATTCTAGACAATTACAATGTCACTTCACCCCTGTGATTATGTGTAAGTAATTCGGGGGGGATTTATCACTTTGTTTGCATTTGCGGCACCCCCTATGGATGAAAATGGAATTGCTTTTGGCTCTGGGTTGATTAAACCACACGTGACGTGATTCAAATGTATCCATCCCAAATTTTAGGATGGATTGGACATTCCGATTTGTGGCATGTTTTGGAAATTAGGCCCCTCCCACTAACTTCGGACGACAATTACAGCCGAACGATACGGACTACAAACATTTTGCCTGTGGTGTTTTAATCGGATAGATCCAGAGATAATGTGTACCATTTTTTGCGAGATTTGGACAAAATCTGTAGGAGGAGCAAAAAGTGTGTTTTGGAGAAAATTTGAAATGGCGGAAAGTCTATCCTGACGGAAATGGTGGGGCCTATGGTGGGGGAGATGCGTCGTGACCCAAGAAAAATCTAAAGTGGGCTATTATATAGTGCCACCATGAGGCTGACCGATATAATTATAAGTTAATGACATTTTTGAATTATTATGAACCTCTCCTCCAAGTTTTGTAACTATAGCGCTTACGTTCTCAGAGGAAAAAAATATTGAATGTGAGTTTTCGTGTGTGTGCGTGTGCGCGCGTGTGTGTGTGTGTTTTGTGCTAAAATAGACCGCAGTTTAAAAGCTGAAATTCCCTCAATAAGATTACATTAAACCATGAAAGGTAATAACCCTGTCTCCTATAACTGCAGGGAGTTTTCTCTGGTTTAAAACCTAGCGTTTTAAATCCGACCGTAAAGATCAAATGCAGAATAATGAGAGGATAAAGAGATGCTGTGATACAAAGTTATGCGTGTACCTTCTGTCATCTGTACAGTATAAACAATTCCGGCTATATGAAATATAGATAGTTCATTGTTATTCTAATCATTCCAAGAACATAACTTTTCAGACTTCCGTTCTTTGCTTCATTAGGTAGTAGCATTAGATTACATTAGATGTCCTTTATTATCCACAAGGGAAAATGGTTTTGCTCTGGTCAATGCAAACATTAAAGACAAGATACTATACTTTGTAAATTTGTATATTCTTGATGACATGTATTATTGTGTTCATATAGGAATTGAATAGGACCACAATGGAAACAAGTCCCCAGGTCGTTCTTGCGTTAAAAAACTAGAGGGAGACATGCAAGATATGTCAGATTTGTATTCGTCCTCGTCCGTGACTCACAAAGAGCATGTGGCCCATGCACTAATTGGCTGAGCCACCAGGAATCCCCCAATGCTTTTTCATGTTTCAAGGGACTAAAGATGAACAATGATCACTGAGTTCAAAATGTTAACAAGTAATTTATGAACTTCAGCTTCAGGCAACAGGGTCAAAAGCTGTTAATTTGAGTAGACTTTTATAAAGGTCTGGTACTAAACAGTTACTGTACAGTATGTAGGCTACACCCAGGAGTTGGGAGCCAGCAAAACAACAGTACTTCTTTTCTAATAGCTACAGTAGTGTATTAATGGCCAGACATTAAATGCTGACAGTGGATCTATTACATGTCTGTATTTGTTTCTCTGGGAGTTTCCCCAGCTGTGACCCCTCGCTCGTTGCTGGGCCTACTGTGAGGGCCTACTGTGCAACCGTTTTCCATCTCCCCGGTTTGTTCACTCTGGGAAACATTGTAAGCACCAAGGGAAGTAAGTATCCATCAGTAAATGCTAGTGCAGCCTTGATGGGTGTTGTATGAGGGATCCTTTTCGCAAGGACTGGCCAAATAAATATGCCATGTCATTCATTTTGGTAAAGGGAACATTAGTGCAGCCACGTTGGCATGTAGAATTATTGCCGCTGTCGGCCAGACATTAACACCCTACTTGATCATACTGCAGAGTCACACAAAAGTAGCAGATGTACAAGCTCGAAACGTGGCGCAGCGTCACGTTTTAAGCTTGTAGATCTGCTACTTTTTCCTGATCTGCTACTTTGTTCCTGAAAAGTTACATGTCTGCTGTCGGGAAGAAACTATTAATAATAACTCAAAAATGTTCATCTTTCAGGAAATGAACACCTTATATTTTGAAAACAAAGCAACACTGCCTCATCAAAGTTGGTGTTGTGACTTTATTGTCAATTACTTCCATGAGAGGGGGAGAGGTGATGGAGTTAGCTGTTTTAGCAGACAGTTTGAGGGTCCAATGGAGTTAAAAGGTTTTGTCTCAAGCGCTTTTTACTTCTTTTCACATTCACACACACATGTTCAATGTGTTCAATAGCACTGATTTATGAAAGGAAAAAAAAGTTAAAAAAATAGTTTAGGTGGTTTCCTCCCGACAGCATCATTATGGTCATTATGGACAATTACACATAATTGTGAAGTTTCCACTTCTCTGTCGTGCCCGACAGACAATATGAATGTGTTGCTATTAGATACAGTTCCCAGTGCAGCTTGTTACCCACAGTGGGTAAAGAGAAATGTGATATTTCAGTGTCTGGCTGCCCCAAGGCCACTGAAGCCTGATTTATTGCGACCAAAGGTCGCAGTTAACTATGGAATCGTGCATTTCCCGTCAGTGTGTGGTGGTCGGGCACGTGACATCATCAGGGATGGAGCATGTGACATCACGTGACATCATCAGGGATGGAGCATGTGACATCACGTGACATCATCAGGGATGGAGCATGTGACATCACGTGACATCATCAGGGATGGAGATCCCTGGTGTCATCAATATTGGCCAGCAACTCTACATCTGACCTCAAACCCTTAGATCTCCATATATGGAGCTGACCTGTTCTGACATTCCATATGTTGATCCTTCTCCATCCATCCTTCCTCTTCGATGTCTCCCTTTTGACTGATACCTGTCCATTCAAACTCTAGACAGGCCTGCCCCAAAATTATTAGCGAAAACTCAACAGGCCCGAAAATTAAGATCTTACCACCCATGTCAAAGCACCAGCGCTCGCCCAGCAGTCTGCTGTGCTGTCACCCAGGCGGATATGTTGCTCTGACCTCCCATTCCAAAGCGCCAGCGCTCACCCAGCAGTCTGCTGTCACCCAGGCGGATATGTTGATCTGACCCCCCATTCCAAAGCGCCAGCGCTCACCCAGCAGTCTGCTGTCACCCAGGCGGATATGTTGATCTGACCCCCCATTCCAAAGCGCCAGCGCTCGCCCAGCAGTCTGCTGTCACCCAGGCGGATGCATGCACGCAACCTCGCCTTTTAGGGTGAGGTCGCCTCTCGCCCTCAGGCGTCTTACTGGTATACTTTATTGTGGAAATCCTATGCGGACGCAACCTTAGTTGTATGGCATTGTCACTCGCCAAAAATAGGTCATTGCATGATCGCAATGCATCTCATTTGCGATGGGTTGTGAGGTTGTAGATTGCCTATTTTCCGCACGCAGTATAGGCTAAGCATTCGATTGTGTGTAATTTAGGCTTTTAACATTCATAAATGCTGTTGGACAAACACGCTGTTGTGAGGATTGAACCTGTTAACAAGGGAGACGGCGGTATTTAGTGCTGCACAATGAATCAAAAAAAGATTGAGATCTATAGATTCAGACACCTATGAGATCTCATTTCTAAATTTAAGCAAGAATCGTGCAGCACTAGTTGGCTGTCCAATACATTTTAGTTACTCTTATGTCTTTGCTTCAAGAGACTTTAAGAGAGGTTTAAGTCTTGCACTTTGATGTCTGTGTAAAGCCACAGTTGCTGGCTCTGTCCAGGTGCCACATTTTGAATGTAGTAATGTTCAGCATCTACAGACTAAAGACAAATATTTTCATGGGAAAAATATGTGAGAATCGTGATCGCAATTCCTGTGGAGGAAAATCAAAATTCACATTTGAGCAAGAATGGTGCAGCACCAGGGGTATTAGTGTCAGGGGCCACTGTAATCCTGAACTGCACTGTAGGCCTACTTGGTGGACTCTTTCTAGCTTGGCTATAATAAGCCAGACTCAAATCACACTGTCGTGTTTTTGCCAACGGCTGATTCGGTCTGGCTTATTAGCCAGGCTAGACCCCCCCCCCCCCCCCCCCCCCCCCCCCCCTGAGTCTACACCAAATCTCTTTGCCAAAAATAGCTGATCTCCAAGATCAATGTCAACTCTGTCTGCTCTGTATGCCACCATAGATACACAGCCATACAGCTGCAACACCTACAGTTTGCCTGCAGGTGTCACTACAACATCAAAGTAACACAATCTCTTTTGGTCAACATTGGACTATGAGATTTTCTTTCTTTCTTTCTTTCTTTCTTTCTTTCTGCATTATTTCAAATAAATAATCTTGCAAAGCCTTTAACTGATACTAGAATGATTTCTCCTCACTGGTCAACATAAACACCTTGAAGACCTTAACAGGAGCCCTCATACAAGGTTTCTTTGACTATGCATGCACCTCCTGGTACCACAGCACCTCTAAGGCCCTTAAAACTAGGCTCCAGACTTCCCAAAAGAAACTGGTCAGGCTCCTGCTTGGCCTCACCCCCAGAACCCACCTCACCCCTGCCCACTTTGACAGGCTGGAATGGCTTAGGGTCGACGACAGAGTACAGCATCTTGCAATGGGTCTGGTCCACAAGATTCGATACAACACCAAGATACCCATGTACCTGTCTAGATACTTCCTTAATGTTAACGAAGTCCACACCCATAACACCAGAGGAAGTGCAACGAACCATGTACAACCCAGATTCGGCACAAACAAGGGACTAAATTATTTTCGCTCCTATGCCACCAAAATGTGGAACGCCCTACTAACAGTCATTAAGACATGCGAATCCCTTGACTCCTTCAAAACCGCTCTCAAAGGGCACATACGGACGGCTGCAATTCGAAACTGGCCTCCGTAAAATCTGAATCCCCCCCACTGCCCACCCCTTTTTCCCCTCACTGTATGTTTCTTTTCCCTTTTTACCTCCTTTATGATGAATTCCTGTTCTGTTCTTTGACTACTGTATATATAGAAGTGTCTATTTGTACGTCTCTAAATGTTTTGATGAATTAAACAAGGTGGACCCTCTTGTAAACAAGTGTAATGCTTAATTGGGTTGTCCACTCACAGTTAACAGTCTTTGTATTGAGTTTGTGCTTGAAATGTACTGTAATTCTGCAAACTGTTAATAAATATTTCAATCAATCAATCAATCAAATTATATTCTTCAAATGGATTGACCTGGCCATCTATCTCTTCCATATTGCATTCCATATGTGTTTAATGCTAACTGCATAGAGCAATATCTTCACATGGTGGGCGGGGATAGGCCTCTGGCTGACTGATTGTTTAAGTTCCCATAGTGCATCTGGGTTCAGATCCTGTAGGTCATGGTTATTGACTTGCAATCCATACAAAAGAAAAAGCTTGCATCTCCTTTTTGCAGGAATAACAGAATGTACAATTTCCTACATAACATTTTCTAGCTAATCAATTATACTTTTCCACCATCAGTTGATGCTTCATATCCATATGAGTAAAATCTCCAGGGTGATTTGTTTACTATTTAACACGGTTCTTAGACGCGATCTAAGATCCCTTCCTTGTAACATTTGCTTGGCTTAATCTTACACATTACATCGATTGTTCGACTTGATAGATTTTTCTTTATTAAAGTGCCATGCTTCCAACTAAGGAAGCCCATCCCATATGGACTCGTAGGACACTTTTACATTTCATATGACTTAGACAATGAACTGACATGACACTGACAGTTCACATTCACAAATAATGATCAAACGAATATCCGACTAAAATAGAGCTGTGCGTGTGTGCAAAAAATAGCCGTCAGTTTAAAAACTGAAATTCCCTCAATGAGATTACATTAAACCATTACCCTGTCGCCTATAACGGTCCCGCGAAAAGTCCAGTTCTACTACAGGGAGTGTTCTCGTAAAACGTTGCAAAACCGACCATAAAGATCAAATGCAAAATAATAAGAGGATAAAGAGATGCTGTGATACAAAGTTGGTCTGCAGGCATAACTAAATATATCCAATTTCTACAGAACATTTTGAGGATCAAAATTGTAGCTTTTCAGACATTCTCGTGCACAAGTCGTACTATATTTCCACCGTCAGTCGATGCTTTCGTGTCCAACTCCATATGAGTAAAATCGCAGGGGTGATTTGTTTACACAGTTGTTGCGATCTAATCTAAGATTCCCCTGTGACCTGGGGGATAGCGTCCTGCTCTAGCTGCAGTGATGTCAGACTTCGCTGCTCTAATACAGTTAGCCGGGGAGGGAGCCACAGGCCCAAAAGCTCAACGGTTAAGGATTAACCTGTGATGTCATGACATACTTTTTATTTGTATTTTTTCTATTCACTTGGTCATTAAGGTACACAGAATGAGAGGTCTGCTCTGCCGGAAACACAGCGAAAAATAGTTATGGCCATTTTTGTGGTAGTTTTGCATGAAAACGACTTGGCCTAAAAACGGCTATATGGCCAAATTTAGGCCAAGGAGTGTTTTTCGTGCAAAACTAATGCTTGGAATGGATTCAGAATCATGAAAACCCCCTAGTTTGACATGTCACATGCTACTTAAAGTATGATGAAATTTGGCCTTATATAGGTTGTCTATGGTGGGGTATACAGAAATGGCCATAACCTTTTTTCGCAATATTTCCGGCAGAGCAGACCTCTCATTCTGTGGACCTTAATGACCAAGTGAATAAAAAAAACACAAATAAAAAGTATGTCATGACATCACAGGTCCTCTCAATTGTTTGGTGCTGGCTCCCCGGCTAAGTGGTTCCCAAAGTGGGTTCTGCCCACTGAGAAAAAAAGTTGTCTAAAAACTGTGGTGAAAATAGTCTAGGCTAAAAAACTCAGTCTATATACTGTATAGACCAGGGGTGCCCACACATTTATGACGTGAGATCTACTTTCAAAATGACCAGCTCAACAAGATCTACCCACTGAAAAAATAAGTGTACCATTGCTGAACATAGTTTAAATATATAATGTACATGGGGGGGCTTTGGAATAGGGAGAAATTATGACAGGCAGTTTCTGCTGTAAAAATATGTCCCCCGTATTTAACTTAAACGCCCAATGCATTCTCAATGGCAATAGCACAAACTTTGGCATGCTACTAGTCCTACATACTTACACCTAGAAACCCCATTCAAACCTATTTAGGTTCATCTTACGGTGGACATGTTTGCCTGAAAATAAATCTTTGAAATGTTTCATATTTTTAGAAATATAGTGCTTTCAAATTTGAGAAATTCACAATGGGGCTCAATGGCAGATATTGGCACAAAAATTACTTTCACCTAGAAACTCTATTCACACATTTTATAATTAGTGTGGTTGCCTATGGGCAACCATACTATTGTTCCCCTTACCTTTTATTAGTGTGGTTGCCTATGGGCAACCATACTATTGTTTCCCTTACCTTTTATTTCTTTCTTTCTTTCTTTCTTTATTATTATTCTGTATAAACTTTATTTTGCAGTGCTACTCCTCCCACAGTTTTTGCCGAACATACTCGAGCCATATGTCAAATCGACCGGCTTCATCGGGAATCGTGTGCTTGTTGATTGATAAGAGAAATGTTGTATAGTTTAATTGATATGAATTAATTAGTGAATTAATTTCCCCCATTCACTTGAATGGGAAAATGGAAAAACTCACATTCAACTATTTGTTTCTCTGAGACCGTAAGGGATGTAGTTACAACACTTGGGGAGGAGATTCATAATAATTACAAGAATTAATTAACTTAGAATTACATCGGTCGGCCTCATGGTGGCGCTATAACAGCCCACTTTACGTTTTGCCTTCTAACTCTTGACCCGTAGGTCATAAAAAGAAAATTATTTTTCCCTGGATTCCTTGGGTCATGACGCATCTCCCCATATAGGCCACGCCCATTTGCGTCAGGATAGATTTTCCGCCATTTTGAATTTTGTTCAAAACACACTTTTGGATCCTCCACCTACAAAGTTTGTCCAAATCGCACACAAATTGGTACATATGATCTCTGGACCTATCCGATTAAAACGGCACAGTCAGAATTTTGATCTTCTGTATCGTTCAGCCGTAATCGTCTTCCGAAGTTAGTGGGAGGGGCCTATTTTACAAAAAATGCCACAATTCACGCACGGAATGTCCGATCCATCCCAAATCCAAATCACATGTCGAGGGTGGCTTAATCAACGCAGAGCCAAAAGCAATTCCATTTTCATCCATAGGGGGCGCTACAATTGCAAAAACAATTACCCGTTTATTGCAAAAACATGATTTTGGGGGGGAAATCCACTCCGAATGACTTATGCATGATCACAAGGGTGACTTCACATTGTAATTGGCTGGCAAAATTACTGGGAGGGGCCTATATCAGCGAGTGAGGCAACCACACTTTGCAATTTCCCAGAATTGCTTCTTTCTAGTTTCTTTCTTTCTTTCTTTCTTTCTTTCTTATTCTGTATAAACTTTATTTTGCCGTGCTACTCCTCCCACAGTTTTTGCCAAACATACTCGAGCCATATGTCAAATCGACCGGCTTCATCGGGAATCGTGTGCTTGTTGATTGATAATAGAAATGTTGTATAGTTTAATTGATATGAATTAATTAGTGAATTACTTTTCCCCATTCACTTGAATGGGAAAATGGGAAAACTCACATTCAACTATTTGTTTCTCTGAGACCGTAAGGGCTGTAGTTACAACACTTGGAGGGGAGGTTCATAATAATTATCAAAATTAATTAACATGTAATTATATCGGTCGGCCTCATGGTGGCGCTATAACAGCCCACTTTACGTTTTGCATTATAACTCTTGCACGGTAGGTCGTAAAATCAAAATTATTTTTTCCCTGGATTCCTTGAGTCATGACGCATCTCCCCATATAGGCCACGCCCATTTGCGTCAGGATAGATTTTCCGCCATTTTGAATTTTCTTCAAAACACACTTTTGGATCCTCCAGCTACAGATTTTGGCCAAATCTCACAAGAATTGGTACACATGATCTCCGGACCTATCCGATTAAAACAGCAGAGTCAGAATTTTGATCTTCTGTATCGTTCGTCCGTAATCGTCTTCCAAAGTTAGTGGGAGGGGCCTATTTTACAAAAAATGCCACAATTCACGCACGGAATGTCCGATCCATCCCAAATCTGAATCACATGTCGAGGGTGGCTTAATCAACACAGAGCCAAAAGCAATTCCATTTTCATCCATAGGGGGCGCCACAATTGCAAAAACACTTACCAGTTTGTTGCAAAAACATATTTTCGGGGGGGGAAAAAACCCTCCGAATTACTTACGCATGATCACAAGGGTGACTTGACATTGTCATTGGCTAGCAAAATTACCGGGAGGGGCCTATATCAGCCAGTGAGGCAACCACACTTTGCAATTTCCCAGAATTGCTTCTTTCTAGTTCATCTTACTGTGGAGACATATGCTGGAACTTTTTACTTTGAAATGATTTGTAGTTTCTGAGTTATTTAACTTAAACGCCCAATGCATTCTCAATGGCAATAGCACAAACTTTGGCATGCTACTAGTCCTAGACGGTCTACATTTAGACCTTGATTAGCCTGGCTAATCAAGGTCTAAATGTAGACCGTCTATATATAGACGTTGAAACAACGTTGTTTCAACGTCTAATCTAAGCCTAGACTGCTAAAAAACTTTTATTTTTAGACTATTTTCACCCCAGTTTTTAGACGGTCTTTTAGACGTCTAAAATCTAAAAGACCGTCTAAAAACTGGGGTGAAAATAGTCTAAAAATAAAAGTTTTTTAGCAGTCTAGGCTTAGATTAGATGTTGAAACAACGTTGTTTCAACGTTGTTTCAACAGCCAGGCTAATCAAGGTCTAAATGTAGACCGTCTATAATATAGACGGTCTACATTTGGCATAAAACTCACAAAAACGTTCCGTACTGCTGAAATGTTGATGAGTTTTAACATTGTTTAATACATTCAAATATATTTTCTGTTTGGATGTATGGGAGGGCAGAAAGTCGTTTTTTGCCACTCAGTAGGCATAACTTCCAGGTACGATGATGTCACGTGCATAGCCTGCCCTCTATAGCAGGGGTGTCCAAATGCAGCCCTGGGACGAATTTTATACGGCCCCACAGCTTCATGCCTGAATTGTATTATGACCGGCCCGCCCAACAGTATGGGACGTTTTTACATTCAAGTTTTTTAACCTATAATTTGTCAGTGTTCCTTGTTCCTTGTATGTTTTTTAGTTTTAGTTTTTTTGTGACATGGCTGAAAAAAGGCTGAGTTACACTTTTTGTTCACAGAACACACCTGACAAAAGACCATTGATATTTTATATTGATGATAGTTAAATAGAATTGTTTAAATGCGATGCACATGTACAGTATGTGACTTTGTTATAGTCCGAAGGTACATTATGTCAGGAGATGTAGTTGGCCCTTGGGTGTTTTAATAGGTACATTATGTCAGGAGATGTAGTTGGCCCTTGGGTGTTTTAATAGGTACATTATGTCAGGAGATGTAGTTGGCCCTTGGGTGTTTTAATATTTTCTAATATGGTCCCCTTTTGAAAAAGGTTGGACACCCCTGCTCTATAGGTTCACCTGAGCCCCGTGAGTCACCCGCAAGCGAGCAGCTAAGCCAGTGAGTGGCCGTTCCGACCCGTGCGAAGTCGGCTTCTGCCAACTCAGCACCGTACACGATTTGCATACCGAGAATCGTAAATCACCATGTCCTTGTCAGCAAGTGACAGGATGACCCATTGACCATTTGCAGACCGTGGCCATCTTGCCATCAGAGTTTGGAAGCACTCGTTTTCAGTAAAGCAACGTCCTGCTGCCTCCTGCATTATGTGAAATTCAAAACAGGTGGTATGCAGGTCAGTTGAGTGATATCTAACGAGCACTTCCAAACTGCAACACTCCCGTTGTACAGTTGTGAGCCTACAAAAGAGCCTATAGGTCATTATTTCACAGAGAATTCATGAATAATCTTGAAACACTTCAAACGTTCTTCTAGGTATCCCAATCTCCTCGCAGACGGCTGCTGCATATTGCCACGGTAATGGAAGTCATTTCATTAAAAAAACGAATCCATTGAGATATATCATACACGGTATAGCCAGCACTGACGCAAACTACAAATCACAGCTTAGCCTACATGGTTGATCATATTTCAAGATAAGAAATATTGAGGTTGATTACAGAAGGCTGCACTCTTTTACCCCTTTGAAAATAATATGGAACTCTAAACCGAGGCCACGAAAGCAGTAAGGAGGACAGTGACAAATTGCAGCGAGTGGAGTAGAGTGTTGTTCATTAGGTCCACACACATATACCATTTCACACTCGTGCTGAAGCTGGATAATACACAGTCGTTTTCAGATGCCCTTTCAAACCTTAAGTTAGCACTTCAGAATGCAGTGTCATGGAACTCCCTGAGGTGTAGAAGACTGGTTTAACTAGCACTACCACTGTGACATCTGTAGTTTATTGATGTGATCGAGCAACCTGCACACAAGATTTACATTTAAAGGAGAGGCTGTGTTTTGATTATACAGATGTTTTATTTGTCTTTTTTTGTCTTTTTCTCACAAATTCATGTATTACTATATTTTTATAACATTTTACAAATAAAAAAGCGTGTTTTATTGTAACTGCATAATGATATAAGTGCTTGTGTAACCTGACTGCTCGCTCTTGTACATACCATACTTGTACATACCATATGAGAATAATAAACTATTTTATTGTTCAGAGCGACATAAGAAAGGCATGCTGTTGAGTGTGACATTTAGATGTTTGTTCTTTATAAAGTGGAGAGTACCGTGTCTCTGAACTTAGACATCTCTGTAACATTAATAGCATCTATGTCGAGTAAAGAGAACTGCTGTATGAATCAGATAATGCAGACACAACGGGTAACAGACATAGCATAACAGGAGGGGCCTTTGTGTGTGCATGTGACATGTGCTTGTGCATGAGGCCTGAAATCCAATGTCCCATATATAAATCACTCATCACAACTAAAGGGTTTGGCTGTGTTTCATATCAGAAGTTTTACAACCCAAGAAAATATTCCACTCCAAGAGAAAAATGTACATAGGAAGGTTTATGATGTTGGTTTAATGACACATACTAAAGTTTGGATGTGAATGGCACACTGGTTTTATAGTCAAATTGATGGTGTTTTGGGTCAAATGCTAATTGTAAGCTTTTTAGATAAAGCTTAGATCATTTGCTCCTGGCTGCTTCATCTATGGCCAATGAAATGGCCCACTATGTCGTACTCCACTGCTGCACAATTTGAAAACATCATCAAACACATATACTATGTGAGGACAAACGCCTGTGGAAACACACATAAATCCATGCTGCACATTGGGGCCACTTCTTTAAAATGCATCCCACAGTTCTATTATTTCATGTTTGTCAAAGCGGAACATAATAGCTTTGAAAAACTCACGTCCAATCCATGAAACATTTGTGCCCGAAGGCTCTATTAAAATGTGCTGATGGTGGGCAAGCACATACATCCCACAAGACAGAGGGGATCCCTTGATTTGTGTCCCTTTACTCGGTGATCACATATCATAAATGGTGTCGGGGGGGGAGTGTGGGGCTGCAGATGGATCCCTGAGGCACCCCATTAAGAAAGAAGTTTAGCGTTGTAAGCATTTCTTGAGTTTCACCAGGATCAAATGTTGCCCATGTAAGTGCCTGGGGATATGCTTTTCTAGCCAGGATAAAAAGGCAACATTCAGACTCTGTCTTAAAGCAGCATAAAAATGAAGATCAAATCAATTAACACCAAACTAGCGCTGTTTGGTATGACTCGCAGATAAATGTCTACAGGCGAGCCGCCGTGTGATAACTCGGTAATAACTTCTGCATTAAAAAAAATAGCTATTTTTAACCAGCTTTCAAAGGGAAACAAGAATGTCATGGGAGTCCGGGAAGCTGGGGCCCTAAAAGTTGGCAAGCTCCGACGGAGAGTTCCACTGAGGTTGGGGAGATGTTCTGTAATTTCCGACCCCGAGCTAATCTGTACAGCCTGCTGTGTGGTGAGAGTACGATTTCCACTCGGGGAACATGACAGATTCGGGTTGCATTTGAACTCCCTCATGTCTTCCTCATCACATCTGTAATTAAATACGTGCTCCCTGGGAGACGGTGGGGTTATGGGTAATAAAAGACTCTGTTTTGCGGAGTCATCCCAGTCTCTTTTCACTGCTGTTTCACCGTCTGTGTTTGTCGGCATTTAGTGACAATTACTGCTGGCGATGTTTGACATGGTATTTTAGTGTTCACAAAGTAAATTTTGATAACTGTCGTGAATTATACAGTATATACTGCCACATAGGGCCGCAATACTTTATAATAAGTTTAACAACTGTCTTTGTTGAACCAAATAACCGTCTGTAACAGTCTTCTGAATAATACTGTATGACTCAGGGTGTGCTTTGAAGGGAAATGTATAGGAGCGCTGAGTTGTTCAGCAACAATGACCACACACAGGTTGATTCATATGGGACGCGGATTACATTTTGTAAAAATAACCTGTTCCTCAAAGGAGATACAGTCGCTTTCATAAATGTGATATTCTGTACTCCTATCTCAATATAAATGCCTATAAATCCAGCTTTCATGATTCCTGCATTCCTCTGGATGAATGTCCCCTCCAGAAAAACAGGATTATGTATCATTGTACAAACACCCAACTGCGGTTGATATGTTCTGAATCAGCACTGCTGGCAGTATCACTTTGATCGAGGGTGTAGTAGGATATCTCGCTCTCTCACCCAGCGTTTATTTAAAGTCTCATCTGTCTCCTCCCCCTGCCCTAGAAGCAGCTGTTTTATGTATTCTCCTTCCATATGCTTTCAGCGACACAGGATCATCATTCTACACCTTCCTTCTGTTGACAGACACCTTTAAAGCGCCATAATAACCTTTCCTCAGATCGCATCAGTCTCGAGTGTACAAGGTCTACATTCTCTGTGCATGGAATACAGTCTCCAGGGATTTTCCATGCACATGCATCTAAATAACTGTACATGAAAATGTATACTTCATGGCCCTACACTATTCTCCACTATTTGAATTGATATTGCTGTTTTAACATGCTTTTTCAGGCATGCGTGCATGCTTCCATTAAGCACAAAGGACCTTCTGTATATCGATTTACTCAGAAAAATGTAGACTTGTTGGAGCTGATATGGCTACTTTAACAATCCTTTCACCTACAGGTCTTTCACACATGTGTCTCTGAAATACAAGACAATTTCACGATACATACTATAATAATAAATGATTCCATACACAGATTATGCAAGCTTTCCCCTGACCAGTATAATGCATACCATATCTGTCTCTATGTTCTTGGTACTAGGATGTTTCTCAAGCTTTCCCATTTAAGCACAAAGAACTATATTTCACAGTATTTCATGACATGCAGTCAGATCACATTATATCTCAGCTTTCATCATAATTTTGGAGTAATGCGTACTGATTCCACTCTGCTGCTGTTGAGATTGCCATTTTGACAAAAAAAAAACTCTTCCATGGGGAAAGAGGAATGTTTATCGTGTCTTCCCCACAGGTGTCTCAGAAAGGCGATCCTTGTATTTCACTGTACACAAGCTCAGTCCGTTTATCAAACATGTTATGATGGTCTTTGGTTTGTGTTGTCAACCCAGGAAATGATCTGTGACTCCCACCGTCTCGGAAGGCTTCAAAACGGCCCAATAGCTTCCTTCTGGAAAACACGTGATCCCTATTTTGGTGGTGTTATTCTTTCTCATGTGTATTTTAAGGGTTAGGGTGTATAGAACACAAAGTACAATGCATAGTCTAACAGTCTTAGTGTCGTTCAATAAAAACATGTGAATGTCAACTTGAAAATAAGCACCCTTTTGTTCAAAAATAGACATGTTTTTATATATAGCTACTGTATATATTTGGCTTGCGTTGCTCCTCCTCTGTGCCAGTGGGCTTTTACAGCATCACAACGATGTTAATTAACAGTGGCTGTGTTACCACTGCGAGGCCTGAACCCAGCTTTATTGCATTTGATATGGTTCCCCTCTAAAGACGTAGGTCTCTAACCATACTTGTGGCGATAAGGAGGCATTACCATGCTATAATCATCTCATTTAATGTGTGCATTTGTCTCTGTCTAGACCGTAGCTGGATAGAGATCTTTGTCAGGCATTCTTTCAACTACTACAGCACTACTCTTTAATGACATTCCCTCTGTCTAGGACACGATGGCATAGTGACAATACTATTTTGTACTAAGACAAAACGCTTGCCTCAGGAAAAACCCATCCTCCTCCTGCCATGGGGCTGAATCACAAGCCGTAATTCCACCTGAATATCCATTAGAGAGGGAAACAAACTACTGTGACTACCGAGACATTCCAATCTGTTGAAAAACAAACAAAATAGGATTATGCTTCCTTCACCGAGAATGAGTTCATAGTTTTCATACTGTTAGCTGTCTTTAATGGGACACATTTGGGCTCTCTGCCAATCAACTCCTTTTCAACTCGGTTGCTTTGTGAAGTGACTCACAATTAGGTCCATTGAGGTAGCTGTCGGCAAGCACTTTTTTGGGTCTCTTATAATTAGAGTAGAGATGGTGATGGTGTTTACACAAAACATGATCAGATATGTGGGAACAGTGGCCTTATTGAGGAACGGCTGCTATTTGTTTGATCTTGTGTGTGTGTGCGTGCGTGCGTGTCGCTAGGCTTAAGAACATGACGAAGGGTTTTGATGAATTGGTTCAGGATAGACATGCCGTCTAGTCGACCTGCTGGGTGATGAGGATGACAGGGATGTCTAAGTGAGTGGTGTTGACTGGTAAGCCTTCCCGTGCGTGTGTGCGTGCGTGTGTGTGTGTGTGCACCCGCATCTGGGTTAGGATATGCCTACATACATGAGTGTGTTTTCATTATTACTCCTCCATGAGTAAGATGCCCTTCAGGTCAGCAGTCTGCCCAGGTAAACAACATGCAGGAGAGTAAACACAACGGGAGAGGAGAGGAGTGAGGAAGAGAGGCGGGCTGGCCTGAGTTGAGCCTCGACTGAGGCGACAAGGCGAAGGTGAGGGGAGGATATGAGCGGAGACAAGGCGACAGGCGACGAGATGAGAGGAGAGGGGAGATGGGATAGGAGGTACAGGGGGGAGAGGCAAAGTGAGGAGAGGAGAGTAGGGGGGACGGGAGACGGGGGGGTGTCAGAGGGCAGGGTGCAGCTAGATAGATAGCTGTCGGATTAGCTTACTGCCCTCAGAGCACGTCTTTGTGAGGGTGACTGATTGGAGGGGAATATGTGGGGCTGCAGGGGAGGGGGGCCCTTCTTGTGACTCACTGGCCACAGGTGTCAATCAAAGGCTGGCCCAGCTGCCAGAGGAATGCGGTAAACAAGGCTGTGTGGTCTCAGAAACCGTGGAGCAGGCATGGCATACCTACCTGCGGTCAGCACAACAATGTGACACAAATCTGCACTCCGCCGCGGTATGGGTAACACCTGGGGTTGCAAAAAGGCAGATAATGCACCCCTATCTGTCTGTGTTGTAACTGTATGCCGGCCGGGCGCTCATGCCTCGGGGCGGCACGGGCAGAGGTTATTGTTCCGTCGTCTAACAGTGAACCTTTCATCCCTCTCGGGTTCCGCTTTGCAGCACTTTTTCGTTTTGCAGAGAGCCTTGTTCAGGTTTCTGCATGGCTGCTGTACAGGACTGTCTGCAACAATGATTGGACTAAAGGTGCCAGAGTCTAATGGCAATTCTCCTTTTAACCATGTGTTCTCAGCCACGTCACGTGTGGGCTTTACGTGTAGCACGTCAGGACAGTGTGGGCTTTACGTGTAGCACGTCAGGACAGTAAGTCATTGTTTCCCATGCGCACTCAAACGTATGTTTGTTTGTTTGTTTATTTTCACTTACAACAATATTTAAAAGTGTCAATAAAATGTGCAGGAGAACCCCTCCAGGAGCTTGAGAAGTGGCATTCTCCAGGAATCATTTTACTTTGCCAAACTGCATTTAGTGATTTATTTTATAAATCATTTTTATTGGATTTAGTGAAGTTCTTGTTTAACTCAACTCGCATATTTATTGTCCAGAATGGGGAAATGTGTATTATAAGCCTCAACAATGAAAGAATACAAGGGTAAAAACGTCAAGGAAAAACAAGGGTGGATAAAGCACAATACAATCACACATCACTGCATCATGCTCCATAACTTCCAGTGCACACTGTGGCTGAGGGAAACACACTGCAAGTAAACAATGTAAAGGCCAAGAAGACAGTGAGTAAACCATAGATGTGGTCTAAGAAAAGTATGAAAAACACAGAGTGCTCTGTGTTTGTGACACTCCTGCTGTCTGTGTGACTGTTGTAAACAAAGCTGATTGTCTGCTTCCCTGCATGTCCTGTAGGCCTACATGCATACATGTGACACTGCCACATAAATGTGTGAAGAAATGTATTGAAAGAAAATGAAACATAGCATACTGGGTGACAAGGGAATATATTGGTTAAACTATGGTTGAATATGTTTAACCCAGAAATGTAGTTTACAGAAAATATGTTTTGTTATATGTCATAATTATGTCATTAATTTTCTGTTGACAAGGTTTGATCATAGGGGGAGCTGTGGGGGAAAGGCATGTTTGCAATAGTTCCAGGAAGTCAGGAAGTGAGGTCCCAGGAACAGCTATAAAAGTACAGGAAGTGAGGCGGCCGGGGCTTTGCATTTTAGGTATCAAAAAGAGTGTTTGGTATCAGAAATTGATAACCCACAGAGAGGGGCCAGAAAACGGGGAGATCTGGAAGAACAAAGGTTTGGTCAAGGTCCATTTCTGAGGATTTAGCTCTGAATCCCTTCAGAGCTTTTGGACAAAGGGGAACCTGCTGTGACCTCCTGACTTGAAGGTTGGGTGAGGAATATATATATTTTTCCTTTTTATTTGATGACTTTTATATTACCTAATTTTTGGAAAATAGAAGATCTACAATGTTTGGTTTGATTACTTTTTTATACTTGAAAAGACATTGAAAGGAACTTTATATGTTGCAGAACTCGATCTTGATTGTTCGATTTAATTGAATTATTATTTTGTTTAAATCAGATACATTTAAAAAAGCAACAGTTTTATGTTTTAATTTTGGTCTGACTGCAATTCAGTTTGGTTACATTTAAACTTAAAGAATTACTGACACTGACGCAGGTACAGGATAACTCAGACATACAAGTTTACGGTTCTGATTGTTAGATATGCATGCATGTTGTGGTCTTTGTTCCATTTGTGTTGTTGTGTCATGGCCTTACTTTTGCTATGTTAACCTTTAGGGTTAATTATGGTGCTACCTTGTGCTCATCTATTTCTTATAGATGTTTATCTCAACACATCTCTTGTCTCCACCAGGCTGAAGGCATGGGGAGAGAGTATGTTTTGCACTCCGTCCGTCGGTCCGTGTGTGTGTGTGTGTGTGTGTGTGTGTGTGTGTGTGTGTGTGTGTGTGTGTGTGTGTGTGTGTGTGTCCGTGTGTGTCCGTGTGTCTGTGGACAGCTAATCTCCGGCACCGTTGGCTTGATCGCAGCCATACTCTGCACACACACTCCCTGAATGCCACAGTGTTCTCAGCAGGAAACCGGTGGATTGTGCAGTCAGGGTAGGGAATGAGGCATTACCCCAGGTGAAGGAGTTCAAGTATCTCGGGGTCTTGTTCACGAGTGAGGGGAGGACGGAGAAGGAGATCAGCCGGAGAATCGGAGCGGCAGGGGCGGTATTGCAGTCACTGTACCGCACTGTTGTGACGAAAAGAGAGTTGTCAGCTGAGGTGGTTCGGGCATCTGGTTAGGATGCCTCTCGGGCGCCTCCCTAGGGAGGTCCTTGACGCACGTCCCACTGGGAGGAGACCCCGGGGCAGACCAAGGCGCAGTTGGAGGAAATACATCGACTCACTGGCCTTGGAACGTCTCGGAATCCCCCAGGAGGAAGTCACTAATGTTGCCCTGGAGAGGGAAGTCTGGAGCTGTTGCCCCCGCGACCCGACTACGGATAAGTGGTTGAAGATGGATGGATGGATGTAGCCTGGCTAATAAGCCAGACCGAATCAGCCGTTGGCAAAAAAAAATTGCCTGCTGGCGGATTACAGTCTGGAGAGGCTCAATTTTACGCCCATTTCCTACACCAGAGAACTGGTGTGGCCAATCGGGACACGGTATGCAATATGGGCGGGCTTTGGTACAGTGACGTTCAATGCTTGAGACCTTTGACTGACAGTAGCTCTGACCAATTGCGTCAAAGAGAAAATGTTTGAACCCGCCCCCCGGGAAACAAGATCCATACACAGCATCTCCAGAATCTCCAGAGTGTGATTTGAGTCTGGCTTATTAGCCAGGCTAGGATGGATGGATGTTACGTCACAAACGATCATATCCTGGTGGAGACCTGTGTCCCGCGGGGCACTTTTTCTAGTTTCCTCTGCTCTTGAGCCAACAGCCTTTCTCGGCACATGCAAGTCGCAGAAGACACAGACCTGCAATTTGATGAATAATGGTGCTTTGATTCCCCACTCAGCACTATCTAATCTCTTTCAAGCAGTTCAAACACTTCAGCCTGCCAATGTTGGACTAACACTGTATATACCACAACAGTTGAGCCCACACCACTAAGTGCCTCATGTGAAGGGTGGTGCTAGATCAATACACCAGTACAGTGCTGGCAGCTGCCAAGGCAGCTTGTCTTCTTCTACTATCAGCAATGCAGCATTGAGGAGAATCATAATGCCAGCTGGCGAGGAGTCCTGTTACGTTTGCAAAAATATACCGTATCGTCGCTTGTCGGGTGTTACTTTTCAGACTAATGGAAAAGGGAACCTGTGTTGATCGCAATGTGTTGTGAACTTGTAGATCAGCTATTTTTTCTACTTTTGTGTGATGACGTACATAGTATGATGAAGTATAGGGGCATTAATGTTCAACTTGGAAATTAGTTGAAATATGGAGATACAAGGTTTCTGCTCGGCAGCAAGTAAGCTGAGAACCGATCCCATTTAAAGGGGCATAAAAAAAAGTTTTTGTTAGGTTTTCTGAGCTCAGTTGCACCCAAAAAACCTGAACTTTTAACATTCAGTAGATTTTCTGGCTCAAACAAGTGCTTAATAAAAATAAAAATAAATGAAAATTAATTTCATGAAACCTTTAAAAAAATAAAAAAACATTCAGTACAGGGTCACACCACAACTGCCACAATGGGTCATGCAGTGCCACTGTCTTGGAGATCTACATTTTCAGCCCTGCAAGCAAGGCATAGATTGGACTGCTAACTCAGACACGCTGAACGTCTTCCCAGAGTGGTGATCTGTGAAAACGCAGCGCTAATAGCAGCTGACGGTTGAGTCAGTAGAACCTAATGTGAATTTCAAAGAACCAGCTGCTCAGCTTTACTGTATTGTCAGCGACTGCCCTGCAGACAATATCACCACCGTGAGATCCATGACACATCAAATGCACGGCTCTTTACTTTGAATGTTGAAAATTAGATCGCATTTGAGTGCCATCTGGATTAAAAAATCACACCTGTGTGAACTGAGTGGTGTAAGGTATTATATAGCCTGATCAGCTCTGATCTGACGTAATGAAATCACACCCGGATGTGATTTCACAACTGGCTTTTTTTGTGCAGAAAAAATGAGCATGGTTGCTACGGTCATCCAGTTCACCCGGGTGTGATTTAATTACGTCAGAAATTATTTTGAACATAGCAACCATGCTCATTTTTTCTGCACACAAAAGCCAGTTGTAGGAGTGGTTTACACCACTCAAAAATATATATTTTGTAGAATTTTGATTATGGGCACATTTTCCCCATGCATTTTTCTCATAGACATTTCAAAAAGTATTTATTTAAAGTAGAAGGGAGTTCCAGCCGCGCCTCTATGGCAGGCCAGTCTGGTGCATCTCAGGAGCAGGACATATATATGCAAACAAGAAGGCACTGGAGCAGCTCAGACGTTTCGATGTGTCAATTACATCTTCGTCAGGTCAGACGAAGATGTAATTGACACATCGAAACGTTGTCACTTTTTACCTGCACCCTGATATAATAAAATAAGGGCCTAAATCGTCTGAGCTGCTCCAGTGCCTTCTTGTTTGCGTATTTATTTAAAGATCTGTAATCCTCGAACAAAGCCAACTCGGATCGTGACAAATCATAACAACAAACACAATTCTTTAGGCCGAACAAATATTTAGAAAGAAGAAAAAAAGTGCAGGTTACAACACTTCTTTTTGTGGTTTTTCTTCTTCGTAATTATTTGTTCGGCCCAAAATATTGTGTTTGTTGTCATGATTTGTCACGAACTGAGTTGGCTTTGTTTGAGGCTTACAGATAAATAAATACTTTTTGAAATGTCTATGGGAAAAATGCATGGGTAACTAGAAAAAGTGCCCTTCTGGGCACAGGTCTCCACCAGGAGGATAGGAGTGTGTGTGATGTTTGGCAAAATGTTTAGGAGTAATATAAACATTTTTTTTTGTTTGTTTGTTTCTTGCAACAATTTTCTTCATTTTGTTGAGGAAATGCAGAGCCAGATCACTCATAGCATCTCTGAGGATAGAATTCTGGATGAGCAGGACATGTGCAGCATTTTGTACAAAACGGCTACTCCTGAAAACTTTGGAAGGCAATCTTAGCTAATCAGTGTAGAATCTGAGAAATCCAACAGGCTCGTCTTGATCACATGACAGAGATCATGTGTTCCGATTTGCGTGAGATTTGGATGAAATCTGTGCGACTAACATAAACAATGTGTTTTGCAGAAATCGGCCTCATGGTGGCGCTATAACCAGCAGATGTGGAGGGATGCAGGGGAAACAAAATTCATGGCCTCTAGGGAGTGCGCATACATAAGTTTGTGCTTGAAATGTACTGTAATTCTGCAAACTGTTAATAAATTCTTCAATCAATCAATCAATCAAGTCGATGCAGTTATAGGTAAAAACAGGAATTGGCCTGTTATAGCACCACCGTGAGGCTGATTTGGGAAGAAAATGGTGGCATGTCGTCCTCGGCCTAGTGGAAATGTGCATGTATAATTTCATGGAAATTGGACACTGTGTTTGTGATTTGTGGCATTTTGTTCGAAACGGACCAATCATGTGAGCTTTGGAAGCCAATCTTAGCCAATCAGGATGGAAGATGGGAAATTGTGCAGATCTGTGTTGATCACATGACTATGGAGATAATGTATACCGAATTGTGTGATGTATGGATAAAATGTGTACAAGTTATCTACGGAAATGTGTTTTGCCTAAATCGGCCTCATGGTGGCGCTATAACAGGCCGTTGAGGAATATTTGGGGCAGAGGTTCGTCGTTGGCATCCAGGGAGTGTGTGTGCACAGTTTGGCATGCCTTCGGCCTGGTGGAGACAATTATTTCCTGGGCCTGTTGTCGTCATGAAAGGGGGCGGGACTGCGATGCTCTATATCTATTATATTTCTGCCAGGGTTACATATGGGATATGGAATGCTTGTACAGTTGATAACTACAGTAAGATAGAGGTCATATGGAAATATATGTTTTGTATGTACAATTACTGATAATTACCCATCAATTAACAGTATAACTACTTACGTTCAATCATGAAAGTAGTTTTTTTTTAAAGTGTTGTTTAATTGTCTCCACCAGGCCGAAGGCATGGGGAGAGAGTATGTTTTCCACCACTGTGTGTGTTAGTGTGTGTGTGCATCCGTCCGTCCGTCTGTTACCAGCTAATCTCCGGCACTGTTAACCCGGTCGATGCCAAGTTTTGCACACACACTCCCTGGATGCTAATGCCTGGATGAACCTCTGCCCCAAATTTCCCAGAACGGCCTGTTATAGCGCCACCAGGAGGCCGACTTTTGAAAAACACATTTTTGTGATATTACTCCTCCAGATTCTGTCCAAAAATCCCGCAAATTGTTACACACTATCTCTATACTCATCTGTCCAATATTTCATATTCCATCCTATTTGGCTAACATTGGCTTTCAAAGTTTGCAGGATTGGCCCGTTTTGAACAAAAAGCCTCAAATCATGAACGCAGCGTGCAATTTACGTGAAATCTTTCACAGACTTTCCTACTAGGCTGAGGAATATATCCCACCCTTTTCACATTGGCCTGTTAGAGCGCAACCAACAGTTGGATTTTTGCAAAACACATTTTTGGAACAAAATGTTTCAAATCATCCAATTGCCATCCAAGGCGTAAGAAGAAATGGCACTATTTTCACATTGGCCTATTATAGCGCCACCAGGAGGCCACAACCTGACCTGCCCTGGTGGAGACCTGTGCCCCGAGGGGCACTTTATCTAGTTTGATTTGTAGTAGCCTATGCAATTCTCTGCTCCTCAACCATTGGACATTGTCTTGTTTGTGTTTACTTTTTGGACACTCTTCTGTTGTTTCATCATTCATGTTGGTTGTGTGTAGTTGTACTTGTTAGTTTATGTAGCTAGTGTTTATTTAGTGTTTAGGTCTTGTATTTCTGTTAGTCTGTAATTCCCCATATCTTAATTTGTAGTAGTGTTATTTTGCTTCCTCTCTGCATGCCCTTGTTTGCTATAGACTCTTTTCCCGGTGGAAAAGTAATTATGCACGTATTACTTTTCCACCGGGACACGCTGTGGGTGTGTTGGAGTTTGAAATCACTCAACGGTCCTGCGTAGTGCGTACGACCTGTTTCTAATTTGTACATATTACAGAAGGCTGTTCTGAAGGCTGTTCTGTAACGGGATGTTGCGTTATTGAAAACGAGCGCTTCCAAACTCTGACACATAATAATCACCTGCACGGAAGTAGCTCATAACATGTTTACGGTGGATTTTTATAAAACAAAAACTTTGCAGATATTAAGAGCATTATTCAAGGTCTCCGTACAGCTGCAATGTTGGTGATAACGTTGTTTAAATACAATCAGGAATTTTCTGTTTGGATGTATGTTCTGTCAAGGGCAGAAAGTATTTTTTTGCCCAAGGCATTCTCGCATAACTTCCGGGTATGATGATGTCACACGCCTCTCTCCACGCATATAAAGTTATATGCTCTCCACCCTGATTATTTAACCCTATAGTCTCCTGTCCTGCTTGCCCCAGCAATACCTGTGTTGATTGTCAGTTGATTCACCTGTGTCGTGTTAGTTCCTGTGTCTTTTTTAACTCCCCTATGTAGTCGATAGATTGCATGTGTTTGGGTGTTTAGCCTTTTGTGCTTGGTTATGTTTTGGCCTGCGCCGTTTCTTCTGAACCTTAGTTTATTGTCTTAGTGCAAAGATTTGGTACGTATACCATGTTTTGGATGACCTTTGTTAATAAAACCCTTGACATCATCTGTTTGGCCCCAGTCTTCTGCATTATGTAAACTTGCTCTTTCACACATGTCTCTGTCCGCCAGCACTCCCTGAGATTTATACAAAGAAAACAATTAGCGTTTGTTGCATTTGGACATAATGGCTGATGCTTAATTATTCATGTATGTCCCTCAGAAGAGGCTGGTCCATTGGAGCAGTGTGCATTTGGTGGAGTGAATATCATTTATTTAGCAGAAGCAATTTACTACTGTGATTACCGTCTTAATAATAAAATACGCTGAGAAATGGATGTAGTATATTCACAGAGAACATATTCACAGAGAACATAGAGTCACGCATGGCCCCCCTCAATCTTTACCTACAGTATTGTGTGTGCGGTTTGTGAAATAATCTGTAAATCACAATAGTGGTGAAGCCACTATTGTGACAGCTGCTTATGGCATGTGGATCTTCTAGTGTGGTGAAGTGACACAATTATTTTGTTAAACATGATAACAGACTCACATAATACCGTAGTTTATTATTACAAGGGCCTGTGATTCACTTCTTTTTTTGGCGAACTGTACATAATAACCCAAGATGATAACCCAAGAAACATGAAAACCCAAGAAATGGAGAGTAGGCTATTTTGACAACATGCAAATCAATAACAAAATGAGCAGACTGTATAGGCCTATAGAGCTGGTTAGTGCTTTGGCCTGAGGCTAGCTTGGGGTGTGTCAGCGGCTTTTTTCCTTTCCTTTTTTGACCCTTGTGGGATTATTCTTGCAGACGGGGGGGAGAGGCTCAACCATTAATTGGCCTAAGCCTTCTCATTCCCTCACTAGAGATGAGAACATACCAGAGTCATACGAGGGCAGCCATGATGGGGTGGTCAGATAGTATATTCCCACAGAGCACTGCACAGGCAGGTGGTAGGTTATGTGTCGGGCCGACTCACTAAAAATAAGAGATCAATGAGCTTCCATGCACCAGCAGACAAGTTGTCTGGTTAGAAACGCTGGGCAGATGACTACGGGACATGAACAGGGATTTCACAGAGTGCAATGTGTGCTGTGCTGTGCTGTGTGCTGTGCTGTGTGTGTGTGTGTGTGTGTGTGTGTGTGTGTGTGTGTGTGTGTGTGTGTGTGTGTGTGTGTGTGTGTGTGTGTGTGTGTGTGTGTGTGTGTGTGTGTGTGTGTGTGTGTGTGTGTGTGTGTGTGTGTGTGTGTGTGTGTGTGTGTGTGTGTGCCGTGTGCCATTCGACAGTTCAAGCCCTCAGCGGCAGAATGATTTTGTATGTGTGGGAAACTGGTGTGTGCTGTAAAAAATAATAATGATATTAATAAGATGTATTTAGGCCAACATGTGAAGTGTGGGGCAGATTTGACGATGAATATAGGCTAGTATAGTCGATGAAGTTACAAACCACTTCCTGTGGCAATTCCACACCTTTGACGTGGCCCACCTGTTTCCTATTCCGGTTTGGTTCCCATAGCTTCGTTTGATTGGCTCCGCAGCAGATTTGACCTGGAAACACATGTAGGTGTAATATGTGTTTAACATGTTAAAAACATGTTAAACATGTCTAAAATGTAAAGTTGCGTGTCTAACACGAATGTATCAAACAACTACATTTCTAAATGATTAGCTTACCCAGTAGATAGGACATGAACTCGAGGAGCTATGCATTGCTATGCAAAAGGAAAGAAGACATGAACTCTATATTCAGTTTTTAATATAAAAAAAAAATCTGACTATGCTTTTTTATGATGATCACTGTTGATCACTGTTGATTGAACCCTACAAACCCTCCCGCGCACTCAGATCAGCCAATGCAGGGAAGCTGGAAGTACCTTCACTAAAAATGCCGGGACAACGCTCCACACGTCCCAAACTCTTCTCCCTTCTGGTTCCAAAACTGTGGAATGCACTTCCCGTTGCAGTCAGAACTGCAGCATCACTGAGTCCCAACCTTCCGCCGTAGTCTGAAAACCCACCTTTTCAGACTCCATCATGGCCCATAGCGCTTACCCTACCCCCTTAGATAGCACTTTTGTAGACTTAGATAGCATTTGATACAGACTTATAGCATGTTATGTAGACAGCACTAGATAATTGCATTGTATGTAGTCATAGCACGTCATAGTACATATGTATAGCATAGTATAGTATATATATATATGTATAGTTTATATGTATAGTTTCATTATATAGATATTCCACTGTTACGTTCTTAGCTTACGCATGTTTCATGATAAATGCTTTTTATATATGTGATGTATTCCCATGCTTTTTTTGTTCTTGCTTAATGTAAATCGCTCTGGATTAAGGGTGTCTGCTAAATGCCTAAATTGTAAATTGTAATTGTTGTTTTTAGGACTTTTTAAATTTCAGAGTTTGTTTTTGGCTCTTCATATTTTATTCTTGGATTGGTCTTTTTAACTAGGAGGAACATAATTTAATTTTTGTTTCTGAGGCAGTTGGAAAACTAAATCTTGAATCTTATGTCAAAAACGTTTGGTTGGTATGAATTACTCAGTACATATTGTATACTGTAGAAGCCCAATTAAATACAGAAACTATCAACATATATACTTTATAGAGTCCTAGTGCTGAAGAAGGGTATACTGTAAATGCAAAGCATGCTATTTGTGGCAGCATGCTCCTTCCAGGAAAAAGGTATTGGAGAAATAAGACTTGGGATTACAATATAGACAAAATTTCAAACAGACCTTGCGCAGGACTGTTGGTGTTGCTCATTATACTTTGGGTCTTCTTGCAGGAAAGAAAACTGTAATTTTCACTTAACCGTGCAGTGCCTGTGTTCTTCCTCACTTCCTCTGTTACCAGTATCACTGTACTGTATACATGCCTTAGAACTGCCCATGGGCTTTTTTGTGGCATTTCGCATTAGTTCATGTGAATGTTAATCCAAAACAAATACTTCACTCCTGTTGTATTTAGGATGTGTGAAGGAACATACACCACATTTCAAATGATAGTCTTTAGATATTGAAATATAAACATGTCACTCATCTAAAGACCTTGACAAATGGTTCATGGCGATTCCATTAGCAGCATTCCTGGATGCATGCCAGCATATCCTTGGACGCACCGGGGTGTCCAGTGACCCTCAGGATTCCTTGACGGGGTTCCAAATGTTCTGTAACTCGACTGAGTGTACAAATGGAACCAAATGGACCCAAGTTTTAGAACCGATGCCGTATCTGAATGCTTCACTTTACTATGAAGTAACCATGCCCTGCCTAGATGTTCTGGATCAGTGGGCCAGAGAAGCAGACTGTGGCTAGTCTTCTGCTCAGCAAGTCGTTAACCCACCCACGTTAACCCCACCCCATACTGTACACTTACTGCTTACTCATTATATAACAGTAAGACCTGATGATCATGTTTTAGGGTGGAAAAAAATCACGGCACTCCATCTTTAAAAATATATATTTGTTCAAAGATTTGCACAAATGTTCATGATTTTTCAGACAACAAGCTCGTACTTTGGCTATTTTTGAATAGCCAAAGTATAAAATAATGCTTTTTACTGTTTTAGCTCAAATATATCTCGGTTTTAACGGGTTAACTGCATTCACTTTGTCTCAGGTCTGAAATTAGCCCCTTATTAAACAGCTATAATGAAGACCAGCAGGTATCCGGGTCGCTAAGACAGTTTCTTGAGATGATGTATGGTGTCTTGGCACACTTCTTATAGGGGCCTTAATGTAGCACTTTACTTAATATGGTCTCTGGGGTTGAGAACCTCAAAGCAATGTATCCGGATCCTGTAAAAGAGCCTTAATTTGGTATAATATGTGTGCCCGTTGTAATATGGAGAAAAGATTATGATCAGATGATCAGGAAATTAGTGCCAAAAAAGGACATTTCTATCATTATCATTATTTGAAATAGTTGTACACTGAAGTCAAGACATTGGAAATGTATATTTTATTTATTCTCGTAAAGATATCTTCAAACTGGAGTGTATAATGTGCTGTCACTCAGATCACTCAAATGCCCTATTCCCGCTAAACGAGGTGAAATGGATTAGGATTAAAGCTCCCTAGTGGCCAAATGATTGAGTCTGGCAGCCATACAAGCATTAAAGTTGATGTTCCATGACAGAGAGAAGCCATGTATTTCTGTTGTATATTGGACAGTGAAAGGGAAGGTGCGGTGACATGCAGTACAGTGTGTGGGTGACCGATGCCAGGTTTTTGGGTCGGATGCCGATCAAACAAAATAAACAAACGTACCGGTAGTCGGTAGATTTGATTAACGCTTCTATTTGAGAAACAGTTTACTTATAAGCAAGCAAATACAATTTTAAACTTTTTGATCGATGAAAAAGTTCAAATTAAAGCTATGTTATGTACGTTTCTTTTGTTATTTTGTCCAATCTGGATATACTTCAGCCGGTATACTTCAGCCGACAAATAACATGCCTCTTTAGTAGCACGAATTAATTTCCTCATCATGATCTCCCAGCATTACTGAGCGTAAGAAGAACTCCCATGATGAAACCTTATGCCTCAGACCTACTGTAATAGAGCAAGACATTTGAGGCTGAAATAATTCAAACATCATTTACTACAATAACTGATTATTTATTACAATAACAGTTTAATGATTATTATAATTATTTAAGAGCAGCTGGAATTAGTGACACCTGCGATATTGAGATAGCCGATAGTGATACCGATATATGTTTATTTAGTTTTGGTTGTTTTCATTTCCCCCTTTTGTGCCAGGGAAACACATACATCTTCAATACAAGAAATACATGTTCAGAATCTACAGCTTGGTATCAGATAAAACAGATAAATATTGGCTACTGCCATCAGTTAATGTCAGTTTTATTTGCCAATACCGATATTGATTGACCGATAGTGGCAAATATCCATACCGATATGTGGCCCATACATTGGTGCGTCCCTAGTGTGATCAGTATTCTTCGACGGGTGGCTGGCATCTCCCTTAGAGATAGGGTGAGAAGTTCAGTCACGCGAGAGAGACTCGGAGTGGAGTCGCTGCTTCTTCGCCTGGAAAGGAGCCAGCTTAGGTGGTTCGGGGCGGGCATCTGGTTAGGATGCCTCTCGGGCGTCTCCCTAGGGAGGTCCTCGAGGCACGTCCCACTGGGAGAAGACCCCGGGGCAGACCAAGTCGCAGTTGGAGGAAACACATCGACTCACTGGCCTTGGAACGTCCCCCAGGAGGAAGTCACTAATGTTGCTCTGGAGAGGGAAGTCTGGAGCTCTCTGGTGGAGCTGTTGACCCCGCGACCCGACTACGGATAAGCGGTTGAAGATGGATGGATTTATGGATAGTGTGATCACTTAAACCCATCCATAGGCTACTATATCCCCATCCATAGGCTACTATATCCCCATCCATAGGCTACTATATCCCCATCCCCATAGGCTACTATATCCCCATCCATAGGCTACTATATCCCCATCCATAGGCTACTATATCCCCATCCATAGGATACTATATCCCCATCCATAGGCTACTATATCCCCATCCACCTGTAAAGACTTATAGGGTAAAGTTGCTGAGTCGTTGGGACTCAGTGGGTGATGGAGATAAGGTGAAGTGTCAGGCTGTGCTATGCCTATATTAATGAGCTCCTGCAGTCATGATCCGGTCCAAAATGGTCACATCGGGGAGAAAACGTGGAGCTGTCGGATGGGAACCTCATACTGTATAAATGTATAAAAGCACCATTTAAATGCACCATTTACTGTATGTCCAAAACTGTACTAGCTTTTCAGGATTCAAATTCAAACATGGCAAATGTAGCAGCTCAGCAAGCTCAGAACACGTCGCAAGCTTGTGGATCGGCTGCACACACACACACACACACACACACACACACACACACACACACACACACACACACACACACACACACACACACGTCACACATATACATATATATATATATATATATATAAGCAAAAGCATACAACGACATTAAAATAATATCAAAAAAAGGCAGTGAACTATGACCAAAGGGGTCAAACTGCCCCTCCAACCCCAGACACAAACACACGCACGCACGCACGCACGCACGCACGCACGCACGCCTGTTTTCCAACCTTGAGAACACAGCTCAGCTCCCAGAGGGAGGAGGAGCTCGCCGAAGGAGTGAGGGTCGTTATCGTTTCTGGCAGCCCTCCCGTGTCAACCTGACGGCCCTCCTCCATATTCATCAGAGTGATTATGTGCTGACCAGCGTCTGCCTCTAATCCCAACGCTGATGTATGCCCACCAGGCACAGCAACGCCATCGCAAGGGGTCGCCAGCAAAACTGACACCTCGGCCAATTAGGTGGCTCCGAAAGTGAGGGAGTTAGAGCAAGGAGGCAGAGGAGAGCGAGAGAAGGAGACAAGGGAGGTGTGTGTGTGTGTGTGTGTGTGTGTGTGTGTGTGTGTGTGTGTGTGTGTGTGTGTGTGTGTGTGTGTGTGTGTGTGTGTGTGTGTGTGTGTGTGTGTGTGTGTGTGTGTGTGTGTGTGTGTGTGTGTGTGTGTGTGTGTGTGTGTGTGTGTGTGTGTGTGTGTGCGTGCGTGCGTGCGTGCGTGCGTGCGTGCGTGCGTGTGAGAGGGAGGGAGAGACAGAGAAGGAAAGGAAACAGAAAGATGCAGAGTGATGAAGATGGAGTTAATAAAATGAATATTATGCAGAGTGGTGTGGGAAAGTCCTCATCAGATTGTGGTTGCAATTTAAAGCAGACCTGATTTGACTTGAGCTACTCATTGTACTCATTGTAAATGTTAATAGGATAGGCTTGGATCAAACTTCACCCCAACAAGAAGAATTACACACATTAAAGCTTTATCTTGTACTTACTCAAGCTTACCTCAAGATTCTAAAGCTGTTGTTGTGGAAGGGGAAATTGTGTCTTCGATATTGAACACACCAATTTATGTTGGATCCTAGCTGGATAGGTCTAAGAATGGCTGAACCAATTCTTTCTGAGTTTTGTACAACATGGGGATTGAAAATAAATAATTCCACATGCAATTTTGCAGATCATGCTATTGCATTCAAATTTAGCATTTTGATAGTGTGACTCTGCTTACAGCCTGTTCGCAGTGGGAGATTAATAGATTAGACATTGTAGCAGAAATAACAAAACACACTTACAACAAGTTTAGTTTTAATGTGCTTTTAAAAGTGTTAAAGCACGAAGGCCTACTTCAAGTGAAATTGGACTCTTCCCAAAGGGAAAAATGCTAAATTTGGTGTCCTGAGGTCTGAGGACACTGCAAGCCCATAAATGATAAACACTTTCTAATTAACACAGCTGAGATTGCCTGTGTTGCGATCAGTGAGTGAAACCCAGCATGTTTCTGAGCATTTGACACAGAGACAGAGGATTAAATTGCCATTTTTAAAACACTAAACAACTCAAATAAAAGTGCTGGACTCCATCAGCAACTGTAAAACCGAATCTGACTGACTCAACAGCAGCAGGCCTGCGATAATATACTGTGTAAGATAGATCAGTGCATGGTTCCCAAACCTTTTCATGTCAAGGACCCCCAAATTGACACTAATTAGCCCACGGACCCCCATTAGAAAATATATGCCAAAGAACCCCATAAGAGAAGATGTTTACAGCAGTGACCCTCAACCATTTTATTTTCAAGGACCACCCATTTAATGGCATTTACAGTATATCACTTGGCCACCAATTTATATTGTAAAACCAATGTTAATTTAACTCTGAGAGTATACACATGGTACCAAATTGACCCATTTGGTTCCATTTGTACACTCTCAGAGTTGCAGTCCCATGAGGGTCCATTTGGTTCCTAACTATCAGTTAGCTGAGGACCCCCTGGAACTCCATCAAGGACCCCACGTTGGGGACCACTGAGATAGATGTTATATAAAGTACATGTCCAGCTCAATCAGTCAATGAAGAAGTGATGGAGGGAATGAAGGAGCCAGAATTAATTTGGGCTGATATTTGTTTCAGAGAGGAGAATACAAGTATGATTAATTAACCACTTAGGCAGCTAGGGCCTTTTATACATTGTCGAACAATGGTGTTGCACGCAAAAATAGCTCATATAAAAGCTCACAACGTGCTGCGTTTCAATGCGCTGCCTGTGAGCTTGTTGATTGCCTACTATTTTCTACTTTTGGAATGTTTTTGCCACCATAGCGATGGTCAGGTTGTCCGTGTTAATAAAGTGGCAGGAGAGCTGCATTCATTTGAACATCTTGCATGGGAGAATGCAGGGATTATTAATATGATTCATTTCACAACAAACACCCTTGAGTCATATTTACAAAGCAAGTGACAAAGGAAGAAGGTTTAGCTGAATAATAAATAGCATAGGCCTACTGATAAGTGAAACTAATTAAAGGACAACTTTAATTATTTTTTTCAACCAAGGTTCATGTTTTAGGTTGTTATTAGAGAAAGTAAAGGATGAATGTTATTTTTATTTTATTTTTCATTTGTTGCTTTCTTTCGTTGTAGTGATTTTCATGATTTTTTTGACAGGGGGCGGGGGCATTCGAGCTAAATATGAATTTATTTTCTACCAAATTTTATGTCGATTTCTTTATTATTATTTTACTATAGTTCTAGACACTAAAGATCATGAGATCTATTGAATGTGTGAAAATGAAAAGAAAGCAAGAATTGATTACCAGGTACCAATTCATTGCCAGCTGCTGCCTTACATCCCATGGCTGAGAGGTCGGCTAGACTAGAGGCAAAAAGTGTGTGGTTGCCTAGAGACGAGGCAGCCAATCAGGACGAGTCACAGCCAATGAGAAACAGAGATCTCAACTACAATTTACAATTTACAATTTAGGCATTTAGCAGACGCTCTTAATCCAGAGCGACTTACATTAAGCAATAACAAAAGCATGGCATACATCACATATATAAAAGTAGTTATCATGAATCATGCCTAGACTAAGAACGTAACAGTGGAGTATCTATGTAAACTATACATACTATACTATATAATATATTATACATGTGTACTATAAAGTGCTATGACTACATAAAGTGCAATTCTAGAGCTGTCTACGTAACAAGCTATAAGTCTGTTTAAAATACTATCTAAGTCTACATAATGTGCTATCTAAGGGGCTAGGCTAGGGCAAGTGCTACGGGCCATGGTGGAGTCTGAAGAGGTGGGTTTTCAGACTACGGCGGAAGATTGGGAGTGAGGCTGCAGTTCTGACTGTGATGGGAAGTGCATTCCATAGTTTTGGAGCCAGAAGGGAGAAGAGTTTGGGACATGTGGAGCGTTGTCCCGGCGTTTTTAGTGAAGGTACCTCCAGCTTCCCTGCGTTGGCTGATCTGAGTGCGCGGGAGGGTTTGTAGGGTACGATCATACTTGTGAGATATGGGGGGGCCATGCCTTTGGTTGCTTTGAATGCCAGCATCAGAGTTTTGTATTCTGTGCGGGCAGCGACCGGGAGCCAATGGAGGGAGCGGAGAAGGGGGGTGACATGTGAGAATTTTGGCTGGTTGAAGACCAAGCGGGCTGCGGCATTTTGGATCATTTGGAGGGGCTTAAGTGCACATGCCTGTAGGCCAGTAAGGAGGGAGTTACAATAGTCAAGTTTTGACAAGACTGTTGTCTGGATTAGGAGCTGGGCTGACTCCTGGGTGAGGAACGGTCTAATTCGTCGTATGTTGTAGAGTGTAAACCTACAGGATCTAGTGACAGCTGTGATGTGTGTTTTGAACGAGAGCTGACTGTCCAGGACAACACCAAGGTTCCTGGCTGTCGGGACAGACTTTACCAGGGCGTTGTCTACGGAGATAGTTAGCTCCCGCATAGGGCAGGACTTAGCTGGGAAGAACAGAAGCTCAGTCTTGTCTGGGTTCAGCTTGAGGTGGTTGGAAGACATCCACTGTGAGATGTCAGCCAGGCATGCAGTGATGCGTTCTTCTACCTGGGTGGCAGAGGGGGGGAAGGATAGAAACAGTTGTGTGTCATCGGCATAGCAGTGATAGGATATATTGTGAGCAGAGATGATGGTGCCAAGGGATTTAGTGTACAGTGAGAAGAGGAGGGGACCAAGTACAGATCCCTGTGGGACCCCAGTTTGGAGGGTGCGGGGGAATGATAGCAAACCTTTCCAAGAAACCTGGTAAGTCCGGTCAGAGAGGTAGGAGGAGAACCACTACAGCGGGCGTGAAGAGAGAGAGAGAACATTGCAGATGAGAACATTGACCAGCTGTGCTTACACAGCAGTTGGTAAAAATCAACACTCCTCTTTTACTTTATCAACCTAAAATATGAACATTGGTTGAAAAAACTAAAGTTGTCCTTTAAAGTGCTTCCTAGTCTCAAAAGACTACATGCCTTTCTGTCAGGGAGTGGCTGTGCGTCGTTAATGATGTCCATTCATATTTGATACAGCCAGTTTCTGGAGAAAATGGAATTAATGTGGCCGCAAAAGCCTTGAAACTACATATGAAGGCAATGTCGCTGCTAATATACGTCACGCCCAGCTGCCTGTCAACATATTGCGTTCCTGAGATTCCTCGTTGACGTAAGCTCAGCTGGCGGTGACTCGACTCGTACTAACCACCAAACATTAAATATCAATAAAATAAAAATAAAAATAAACGTAATTAACATTCAGTTTCTGTTGTGCGACGGGCAGATGCAGCCACCCGCCTACCCGGAAATGTAGTCTCTGGGTTTTTTGACTCGTTTCAACGCTTATTTTGTTACTCTTTGGGTATATTTGTACATTTCCACCTTCAGTCGATGCTTCATATCCATATGAGTGAAAAGGCCAGGGTGATCGGTTTATTTTTCAAACACAGTTCTTATATGAGGCGATCTAAAATCCCCCTATGGAGATTATAATGCAAATAAAAAATACACAAACCTGGGGACTGACGCCCTCTACTGACAGTGACGCCAGGACTTCGGTGCTCTATTAAAAAACAAAAGCAAAAAAACAAACATTTGACCCACATTTGTTAAGGTGACATTGGTGGCGGACAATTCTATTAGCTACAGGAATGTAATCAATGTCACGTGTGCGATGCGTTAGTGGAGGTGCAAACAAGCACGAATTTGGAGTATACTGTATACTGTATAAGTAAGCAGGTCTCTATATAGGCACAAGATTATAAGCATGAGAGAAAGTTACGTACATCGCGTCTTGATTTTATTTCAGTAAAAGATTTTCACGTAAATCGCAACATTAATTGCGATTTACTAATCCCAGGATAACATGAAAATTAGGAAACTTAAGTAACTTTAAGCAAGATGTGAGATGTGCGTTGCAGCAGTGGAGGCCTCATTTTGCACCATCTGGGAGCCAGATTACACATCTTGTTTTTTCCATTGAATATTGCAGCATGTGAAGAAAAAAAGACATTGATCAGATACAGGAGGGCAGAAACAGACACACCGTGGTGTGATTGACAGACAGATGCTTCATTCTCAATCACAAATCCAATTCCCATTTTTCTGAGGGATAAGATGGGTGATGAGATGAGCTTGATGTAGAGATATCCTATCACCAAAATGACATTATATTTCATGTTTCCTTTTCTCCCCCCAGAAGGGGGGAGACATGTGAGAATTTTGGCTGGTTGAAGACCAAGCGAGCTGCGGCATTTTTGATCAGTTGGAGAGGCTTAAGTACACATGCCGGTAGGCCATTAAGGAGGGAGTTACAATAGTAAAGTTTTGACAAGACTGTTGTCTGGATTAGGAGCTGGGCTGACTCCTGGGTGAGTCTAATTCGTCGTATGTTATAGAGTGTGAACCTACAGGATCGAGTGACAGCTGTGATGTGAGTTTTGAATGAGAGCTGACTGTCCAGGACAACACCAAGGTTCCTGGCTGTTGTGTGTCATCGGCATAGCAGTGATAGGATATATTGTGAGCAGAGATGATAGTGCCAAGGGATTTAGTGTACATTTTGGTTAATGTCAACGAAGTCCACACCCACAGCACCAGAGGGAGTTCAACAAACCATGTGCAACCCAGATTCGGCACAAACAAGGGACTAAATTAATTTCGCTCCTATGCCACCAAAATGTGGAACGCCCTACCAACAGTCATTAAGACATGTGAATCCCTTGACTCCCTTGACTGTTCTCAAAGGGCCCCTACGGACGGCTGCAATTCCAAACTGGCCCCCGTAAAATCTGATCCACGCACCCCCTTTTTCCCCTCATTGTGTATGTTTTTTTTTCCCTTTTTACCTCCACTATGATTTCCTGCTTTTGGCTACATAGAAGTGTATATTTGTACGTCTCTAAATATTTTTGATGAAATGAAAATGGTGGGCCCTATTGTAAACAAGTAGAAATGCTTTTATGCGGTCTTCCACTCACAGTTAACAGTCTTGTATTGAGTTGTGCTTGAAATGTACTGTAATTCTGCAAACTGTTAATAAATATTTCAATCAATCAATCAATCAAATTCTACAAATGCCTTCTGAATCAATAGTTCTCAAACGTATTTGTGCCAAGGACCCCCGAAAGGCATTTGGCCGCGGACCCCCATTTGAAAATATTCTGTGCCAAAGACTTTTAAGATTTTTCTAAAGATTTCAAAAATAGCATCTGCTATTTCTGACAACCGCTGTTCTAAATCCTAAGGGTTTTCCGAAAAACTAGTTGGTACAGTATAGCTATAATTTAAAGTGACACAGATGCTTTACCGGTTTTAACTGGTGTGGTGTCTGTGTGTGTGTGTGTGTGTGTGTGTGTGTGTGTGTGTGTGTGTGTGTGTGTGTGTGTGTGTGTGTGTGTGTGTGTGTGTGTGTGTGTGTGTGTGTGTGTGTGTGTGTGTGTGTGTGTGTGTGTGTGTGGCGTGCATCTTTGCAAGATAACTTGAGAACAGATATGGGTAGAATTTCATGAAACTTGAAGGGAATTATACGCCAGCTGCCCCAAAGACATGATTAATTTTTGGATTAAAAAGATCAAACATCAAGGTCATAATCAAGATCAAGGTCAGACTGCAAAATAACTGGAGAATGGATCAATTTCCTAATAATCATGAAACATGGTGGGAATGATTAGTAGGCTGCCCTGAAGGAAGGAATAACATTTGGGTCGAAATGGTCAAGGTCAAAATTGGTATTGGTATTGGTGCAGGCAAGGCAGGGTTGCGGCCCCAGGTTTTTTTGTTTCATTTGAGGTATTGTGATATTAAGAATTCAGAAAGCTTTTATAAGCACAATATGACCTTCATTCATCATTTTGAATGCAGTTGTTGCGTTCAACATGACAACGTTTCGAATGGACTTCTTCCTCATCATATATAGTTTCTTCACTTTGGTGGTGATATTCTTAGTATTGACTCCAGGGACCCCTAGGGGTCCTTGAGAGAGTTCCAGGGGGTCCCCAGCTAAATGATAATTTAGCTGGATGATAAGATGATAATTAGGAACCAAATGGACCATTGTCCAAACGGGTCCGTTTGGTTCCATTTGTACACTCTCAGAATTAAATTAACTTTGATTTTACGATTGGGGTCTCAGAGATAGAAATGCCATTAAATGGGGGTCCGTAGACTAATGCATGTCAAACTGGGGGTCCATGAAATTACTATGTTTTGGAATCACTATATAAAGAGATGTAAAATCCTCTCACTGGCATATCTTTTCAAATGGGGGTCCGTTGCCTAATAAATGTCGATTTGGGGGTCCTTGACATGAAAAAGTTTGGGAACCACTTGTATAAACTATCAATATCGTTTTAGAAGTGTTTTGAAATCCTTGACATCCACAAACGCCCGTCAGCTGCTTTGGTTTGTTATCAGTGAAACTGGAGCCGCAGCAACGTCATGAGCGGTTATTTCAACAAGTTGCTCCAGACTTTCTCCAGGGACCAGCATACGCTGAAAGAGTTGTGTCTCCAATACAGACATAATCTGATCCAGTGTCGTCAAAACAAACATGGAGGCATGGGGAAGAGGAGGGAAAATCCTGGATTCAACTGTTCTGAGAAAGGAAGCGATTTTAATCGCAGTGAATCATAACTGTTTGTACATGTGTGAATAGAAGGACACACGGCCCTGCTTTGTCATATAGTACGAATAGCAACAATAGCAAGGCCACAAGCTCACAATGTTTCGCATCGCAAACTATTTTGACTATCCCTATCCCACTATAAATGTGTGAAATGTCTGTCTGTGTGTCCATCTGTGTGTGCAGTTCACGTATCTTGAGAACCGTCCGTCCATCCGTCCGACTTCAAACTCAGCACACAGTATAAATGAGATGTGGTCAAAATATTTTGATATTACGTAGATTTTATCCTTTCATTCTAGCCCTAATAGGAGCAGCTGCTAAATACTTGAAAATGTATCAGATATTTCCTCTAATTCATTTTGGATTGTACAAGACAAGCCTTCACTGCATGTCAGTATTGTGTTTATAGTCAGTACTGTCCTCTTCGGCATGTGGGAGTCTGTTTTCACCAAGTAGATCTGTTTTTACTCAAAAGAGTAATCGTCAACCATTTCAGAGCAGCCTGTCTGCTGCATACAAAAAGGAAACTAGTCTAGTGTTTCAAATTCTTTCTCGTTTGACGCCTATTGCCAAATTGTTTTACTACATCAGATTCCAAACGCTGCCGAAAATGCTATATCTCAGAGCAAAGGAAAAAATCACACCCATGTGAACTGAGTGGTGCAACTCCCCGTTCTCCTCTCCCCCTGCCTCTCTCTCTCTCTCTCTCTCTCTTTCTATCTCTCTCTCTCTCTCTCTCTCTCTCTCTCTCTCTCTGTAATTAGCAGGCAACAGTGCAACATTATCTCTCTCTCTCTGTTTCTGGCACAACAGCGCCACTTTTGCTCCTACTGGTACTCTAAACATAGTCACATATAGGTTAGGACATAGTCACATAGGTTAGGACATTGCTGTTCCTTGGAGTGGTTGCACCACTCAAAAAGCTAGAATACTGTTAGTCTAAATCTAAAATGTATTTTCCATTCAGTCTACCGGGAAACATGGTTTGCATTTATTCTATCCGGGGCCTTCGCAGTCCGTGCAGGCCTCTGAAATAGAATCAGCCTAGCCTGCAATTATACTATCTAAGGCACTAAAATATGGATCGTGGAGATGGGTGAGACCAATCACAATCTGCATAAATAGACATGAAAGAGTAATGAGTCACACACACACACACACACACACACACACACACACACACACACACACACACACACACACACACACACACACACACACACACACACACACACAGTCACAGTCACACGCACGCGCGCACACACACACACACACACACACACACACACACACACACACACACACACACACACACACACACACACACTCAATTGCCTACCAGTCTTCGTCTAACTCTTTCATGCCCAGATAGGACTACTGTGTCAGCTTGGCCTTGGCTTGTGTTAATGTAAAGTCCTTGGCAAAACTGTTTCCTGTAACATGGCCAATATGATTTATTACAGACAGTAATACAGTACTTTGTAACTTTGTTTAGAAAAGTGCCTTGCAGGTCAGGTTATTGATAATAACTTCAGTTGAACTCTCAGATTGTGAAAATCAACGGGTCACTGGTATCCATCACAGAAGAGTAATACTTGTAATTCCCATGATTTGGTTTGGATCAATTAACCTTTGCCATGTTGCATATCTGGTTTATAGATAATTAGCGGATTTGGAAATGGTCTGCGTTTGTGCATGCTTGCGTGTGCGTTTGTGTGTGTAAATTACTGGATATACAGTTTTGGAGTAGGAGGGTTCCAGACCAGATGGCACTGGTTAAAATTTCAGAATATATAAACCAGGCTTTCCACACCTACCGTGGAAAGCCTGGTGAGGTTAGTAATCCCCATGCACTGTTTGCTATGACATTTCCCCTGACCCCTGCAGTTCAATATGCCACAAAGATCAACAGAATTAAATTCTACGTGAGATTCCACTGTTATTATCTCTGAGGTGGTAGAATTTCACAGCTTCACAACTGTACAGTATGTATCACAATAGCTTAGGTTGAACTTTTGCTAGATACATAGACATAATGAAAGTATATATTCGGTATTCTCCCAGAAATTACATTAACCAGCATCCCTATTCTGGGCATGTCAAAATAGGCAAGCATTTGTAAATATAGCTAATCTACAAGCTCACAGCGCGACTCAAGAGATGGTGTCAAGGGAAAAAGGAGGGGGATAGACCCCTATGGGAACGCTGTAAACAAAATCCACGGTTTCAGTGGTTACATGTGAGCAAAGGCAGACATTGGATGTGATGTGTATTGAATGAGAAAACACCTGTAGGTGCATCTCGTGCTTGTTATCTGCTTCATCTGCACCAGCACAGGTCTCTCTCTCTCTCTCTCTCTCTCTCTCTCACACACTCTCTCTCAGCGGGAATGGTTCACCTGCCAGCTGGCCGCTTCTGTCCCTGTACTCAATTATGGTTTTAGCCCTTTATACTGAGACTCCAAAACCATTTCAACAGAACACATAGTGCAGAAACTGAACCTGACACCACGGTCTTTTATGGGGAGCACATGAAAAAACCCGTGATGAAGACCAAACTCGTGGTTGAAACGTTGTATTTTTGGGTTTCGCACAGTAAATGTGGTGGAGCAGCAAGCTGTTGTGCAGACTTTTCTTCTCATTTTTCCTCATGTGCAATCGAGACAAACTTAACATTTAGAACTTAGTGGAGACTCAACTAGTTTACTTTATGGCAGGACAGAAAATAGTAGATTTTCGAGAGAAAATGGAACTCATCACATTTTGGTGAGAAACAAAGTTTAAATTAACCACAAGTGGAGAGTCAATGTGTCCAACTGTGAGTATGTGGAATAGGAAAATGGCGGAAAACGATATGCACGTTCCATCAGCCCTCACTGTATGGCTGGATCAGTAGCCGAATTAAAATAAAATAAATTCATGCATTATGGATGATAGTGGAAACCATTCTATATAATAGTGTGCTAGAGTATGTATACAGTAAACACAATGAATGTTAAAAAGCTTGTTTGCTCGGTGGGTGTGCAGAACAAAGTATCGGTTAGTTCCTATTACACGTTTTCTGTAAAGCACAGCCTTCCTGTGTGTGAAGTGAACTATAAAGTTGGATTTACTCGACTCAACTAACAGATACAGTGACCTTATAAGTGCCAATAGATACAGGAACCTTAAGTGCCAAGTTTAATTTGTTTTATGATTTGATTTGATTTATTTAGAAAAGCAATTATAGAACACATTATAATCAGCGATTCAATGATTTCACAGGAAAGTCCGAAGACTTATTTCCACTGAGGTCCTCTCACACGGAACGGAACAATACTTAAAAATCACACCTGTGTGAAGTGAGCGGTGCAAATATACATTTATTGTTATAGTTACTGTAACATCCAGACCCCCAGGAACGTGCCAAAGGGGGGGGGGGGGGGGGGGGGGCGCGCACAAAACGGTCGAGAAATGACAGAGTTACCGTATTGCAGCTTTCCATGCTTAGACATACAGCACATACAGTACATACAGACAGACATAGGGACACACATAGCTGCGTATCGGAGCGGAGGCACCGCTCAAAAATACATCACAATACATGACACAGTACACTCTGTGGTGGGTTGCTGTGAATCTAGCGTACATTCGTGGCCTAGAAACCACATTAGGCCTACACACTATACCAGAAGCGTCATTTCACATTTTTCATAGACACAAACTAAAATGTTTCTCCAGCCCTGCACACGCGCTTGTGTGTGCGTGCGTGCGTGCGTGCGTGCGTGCGTGCGTGCGTGCGTGCGTGCGTGCGTGCGTGCGTGCGATGGCGTGCGCATGTGTATAGTGTTTCCCAAACAGACGTGTTTGAAAACACCTTGCCTCTTCCTGTTGCCCTACTTGGGATGAGTGTCCTTAACCACGGGGAAGTTGAAGACCAGGAGGAGTGTCACAGCATGCTGGGTCAGTTGAAGAGGTGAGAGTGAGCATGCATGTATGCCGGCAGTCCATGCTTTCAGGTAGCAGGAAGACAGATCTACTGGGAGATGTCAGCCAGGCTTGCAGTGATATACTCCAAACGTTTTCATGTCAAGGACCCCCAAATTGACACTAATTAGCCCACGGACCCCCCCCATTTGAAGAGACCCCCATAAGAGAAGATTTGTACGGCTCTAGCAGTGATTCTCAACCCGTTTCATTTCAGGGACCCCCAATTTGACATGCATGGACCCCCATTTAATGGCATTTCTATCTCTGGGACCCCCAATTTATAATGTAAAATCAATGTTAATTTAACTATAAGAGTGTACACTCTCAGAGTTACAGATCCATAAGGGTCCATTTTGTTCCAAACTATCATTTAGCTGGGGACCCCCTGGAACTCCCTCAAGGACCCCTGGGGGTCCCCGGACCCCACTTTGGGAACCACTGATATACTCTTCAAACTGTGTGACAGATGGCGGGAAGGAGAAAAGCACAATTAGCATAACAATGATAGGCGAGCAGACAGGAAAAAGTTCTCAAATGTTTATACTTATAAGTAAAAGTAAAATCAATACTGTACAAAACACAAAAGTAAAAGTCCGGAATTCAAAATGTAATTGAGTAAACGTACAAATGTCATCATAGTGTTATACTTGAAGTATTAAAATTAAAAGTACTCATTATGCAGAATGTTTTCAATTGTATACAAATATTTTCAAATGGCCAAAATGTATAAAAAGCTGATGTGGGTAACGTATGTTTTGTAACTAAAGTTTTCGAATAAAATGTAGTGGAGTAAAAGTACAATATTTGCCTCTGAGATGTAGTGGAGTAGTAGTAAAAGTAGCCTACTGGCAATTGGAAGTAAGTACAAATACTTCAAAATTGTACTTAAGTACAGTACTTGAATAAATGTACTTAGTTACTTTCCACCACTGCGAGCAGACCAGCAGAGATGTAGAGCCAATTGGGCTCTGGTGTAGAGCATCCATCCATCTTCAACCGCTTATCCATAGTCGGGTCGCAGGGGCAACAGCTCCACCAGAGTGCTCCAGACTTCCCTCTCCAGAGCAACATTAGTGACTTCCTCCTGGGGGATCCCGAGACGTTCCAAGGCCAGTGAGTCGATGTGTTGTGGTGTAGAGCAGCGGTTCCCAAACTGGGGTCCAGGGGGGACTGCCCGCTAGTCCATGTCACTGTCCAAGGATGAGGGAGTTCCAGGGGGTCCCCAGCTAAAAGATAGTTTGGAACCAAATGGACCCTTATGGGTCTGTAAATCAGAATTAAAATAACTTTGATTTTACAATATACATTGGGGTCCCAGAGATATCAAATGGGATGCACACGCAGATCTGACACACCAAAGGTCCGACATGCAGAATCAACGGTCGAACATGCGGGTTAGGGTTTGAGGTAGTCGGACCAATAGTATGTCGAAAATAGTTGAGAATCACTGCGAGCCGTAAAAATCTTCTCTTATGGGGGTCCTTGACATATCTTTTCTAATGGGGGTCTGCAGCCTAATGAGTGTCAGGTGTCATGGCTGACGGGTATCAATTCAAATGCTGCAGATAGTCTGGATTCGAGGAGCGGGAGGCAGCAGGGAGTCATGGAGTGACTCAAAAGTGCCAGTGTCAGTGTGTCGACTTGAATCCTGACGGGCTTGGATCCAAAGGTTTATTCTGCGAGAGATGGAAGGTCTGGCTGGTTAGAAAAACAGGAGTTCAAGAGTTATAGAAAGAAAGGAAAGGAGCTGTATACACCAGCCATTTGTTCATGATGTCTGAGGCTGCAAGTGCAGGTTTTTTGAGGATTCACTCTGGCTACAGACTAGTAGATCTGGGGAAATGGTCTGTATGATCAAGGAGGGGATGGGGTTCTAGACTAGGTCAGGACCTCATCTGGAGATAGAGTAGAGCAGGACAGTTTGTTGTCAGGTGAATACCTGACTAACATCTACTTGTGAAATGTAGACGACATGTTTTCCACCTAGTCGACTCCAGGGTTGCCAAGTCCGCTTATTTCCAGCAAAACTTTGGCAGATACAGGCTATGAGAAAAACATATTCAAAGAGCCTATCAGTGAAAAGTCCTTGAGCTTTATGGGATTACAGTCACATACTGTAACTGAGGAGGAGGTCTTTGTTCAGCCTCTTCTTGAAGGCATGAATGCTGCTATATGAAATGTCTCCAACAACCGCAGGGGGAAGGCTGTTCCATATTGTTATGGCAGAGTGGAGAAAGCTCCTATCGAGGCATTTGGTGTTGGACTTGGGGTAGCAGTGCTTTGAGGTCCACTGGACAGCTGGGAGCAGTTAGTGCTGTGACGATGGGAGAAAGAGTTTCTGATAATCATCAACATTCATATCAAGGCAATGAAAGCTTCAGCAGAGTGGAATGAGAGGTTAGAAGTAGATGGCTGAATCTTAGCCCAATAAAAAGAGGACTTAGCAGTGGTTAATGAGAGGGAGACGGTAGATAGTCACTGAAAGTGACAGAGGTCATCTGATGTCACTGTAAACAGTTACAGGGGACCTGTTTTGTCTCTACACTTCCCTGAGTCTACAGCTTCCGTGCAGTCATTCTGTCAGACCGCTTTCATGCACAATGCCATAGAATGTACTGCACGTCGTCAAAGTGATATGTATAGTCTACTGTCCGAGAAATGTGTTACACTGGTGGGTCTCACCACCAGACATGGAGACCCAAAGAATGCACTGTTCATAAATTACAGTAGCCAACATCTAACTTAGTGGCAGCGGTGGCCGAACGGATAGCGGCGTGGTCTAGATACCGGAAGGTTCCCAGTTCGAACCAGCCGTCCGACACGTTAAAATTACCACCGCTGAAATGCCCTTGAACAAGGCATCAACCACTACGATGAAATGTGTTCTATGAGCAGGGCCTGGCTGGAAACAAGTTCTTGAGCTTAGCCCAGATACCCTGGGTAAATATAGATTTCATTTCATTTCATTTCATTTCATTTCATAACCCTCTCTAATCAGTCAAGAGCCACCCTATATTTCCAAATAGCAGCCCTGCCTCAAAAAGGGCCTGGTTCCTTTTAAACGCCCGGGGTCTGACACCATTTTGTGTATTAAATGACCCCCCCGCCTAATTTGGATCCACCCAGGCTATTGTTTGCAAATAGCCACCTGGTTCCAAAACGATTTTGCGTATTAAACGCCCAGGCTACTATTTGGAAATATACAGTAATTCTGGTGATGGTTCACGTGCAGATTCTGTTTTAGTGAAGGTGAAACATCAGGGCAGATCACAACACAACAACTACATTATGTAAGTAAATAGCTACAGTTTTGATGATTCATTCATGTGGTGGTGGGCTTCAGTAAACAACAAGCTTGGTTCTACTCTCACACCCATTTATTAGGCTTTGTGTGCTGGGCAATTATTGTAACGAGTCCATTAGCTGTGGGAGTTTTGTGCCTCAGCTGACAAAACAACTCTCTCTGGCTCCCTCTCATATAGTGCACTGTACGCATATGCATATGTAAGTCTTACAAGTAAACAAACACAGAGAGAGCATTGTGCTACTACAACTAATTAATATTAGCTTAATGAATTGATTATATTCATAATAGGTACATAGAGGCTGTGCTGCTTCATAGACCTAATGGACTGAAGTGGTTTGAAAATGGTAAATGGTGCATAGTAGGCCTTTACCATTTTCAAACCGTGTCCCCGTTTTTACTACCCAGTTTCGCACCAGTGAGGGGAGGGAGGGGCTAGCCCACACCGTGCCCAGCGCACAGTGCACACAGAAGTCAAGGCAGACGGCTGTGGAACGTGAACTCGTGAAACACAACGTGTTGAAAGAAACAACACAAATAAAAACTTCGGCAAAAACAGAAGCCCAACAAGAGGATAAAGAAAACATTCAGTCCAAATGTCCAGTTTGCTAATTCACAACAACTAGGCCTACTACTACAGTAGGAAACACGTCTTCACATGCTGCCGCCCTCGAAGAACTAACTAACTAAACATTAATGAAACATTCATTAATAATGAAATGAAAGTGACTTTACTTTAGAGGACAAGCATCTAGTAACTAACCCTTAACTAAACGTTAATTAACTGGTAGTTAATTGATGAAAAATTACCCCTGAGGGTCCTCCTGTGACCCCCAGGTGAGCCCAACATGCGAGACCCCCGGAAGTTTTAGAACCAGTTTCGGAGACCGAGTCAACTCACTAATCCTACCCGCCTATGAGCACTCATCCTGGGCATAGAACTGACCGATAATAACAGCTCTACAAACACACCACATTAAGTAACAGGCTTAACTACTGATAGATTAACGGAGGTTAAGTAATGGTTAAGTAATGGGTTACTTAAGCATTAATTGATTGAAGAAGACAAGAAATTAATGATGATTTAATGATAGTTCATGATAACTAATGCATCACCCAAGCCTTAATTAAGCCTTAATTAAGGCCTAGAATTTGTCCCTTAAAGGAGCATTCAGTGATTTGGGTGATTTGGAAAACCACCCAGTCCGCCCCGGTAACAAAATGTGCACATGCACGCTCTACAGTGGGGGGAAGTGCAACAGGCCAACAGCAATCATGTGCACCAAGGCCCGCCCCCACTCGATCATGATTGGAGGAAGGCCCCTCTCATCCTGATTGGATGAAGGCTTTGCCACCCGCCACCAAAACTGAAACTAGGGTTTTTTGACCCCAGTGAGCTGGGGACAGGGAGGAACTCCTTATATGGTCAGCACACTCTATAGTAGGGAGGATTATCCAGAAAAAAAGAAAAAATAAGTGATATTTGAATTAAGTCAAATCACTGAATGCTCCTTTAAAGTGTTACCGAAAAACCAGTACTACCCAGGGATTGTGGGCAGGAAAGAGAGCAGAAGCTCTCCTAGCTTTCGCAGAGTTAAGGCCTGGGTGAGAACCTAATTACTTGTGTCTGTGTGGGAGACGGATGCCTTCGTCTCGTCAGCAGAGCAGCCACTGGTCGGCTGGAGATTTAGAGGGTGCTCTTCGACAGCGCGCGGTGGCCGTGGCGGTGGCGGCTGCACCGTGGAGCATTCTGGGAAGGATCCGGCACCTGTCACAGCCAGGCGCGCTGACAGCTTGTCGTGTTCTTGTTATACAGCCAGCCGTGATCCCCGCCCTCCCTCCTATTAGTAGGCCAATGACACAGTTGACTGGCTGTCGACTTGCGGTGGTGGTGGAGAAATGGAGGGACAAAGGGATCTGATGATGCAATGCTACATCATTGGTTCTCAAACTTTTTCATGTCAAGGCCCCTCAAATCGACATTTATTAGCAGTGATTCCCAACCATTACAACATTTCAAGGACCTCCAGTTTGACCTGCATTAAGCTACGGACCCCCATTTAATGGCATTTCTATCTCTGGGAGTCCCCAATTTATATTGTAAAATCAATGTTAATTTAACTCCGAGAGTGAATGTACAACCTCTGAGTCACATCATTTAGCTGGGGACCCCTGGAACGCACGCACGCACGCACGCACGCACGCACGCACGCACGCACGCACGCACGCACGCACGCACGCACGCACACACACACACACACACACACACACACACACACACACACACACACACACACACACACACACACACACACACACACACACACACACACACACACACACACACACACACACATTTGAATTATTTTATTTGGATCTGCACAAGAGGCGCAATACAATAGACGCAAACACTGATCAGAATTAGGTTACATTATATGGTCCAACCAGATATGACTGCTGCACATGCTTAACACACAGAGGAAAAAAAGATAGCACATTGATGACATACTATTACTTGACACTACTAGACAGGATGTTTTTTAAGCCACCATAGGGATAAATGAAACAACGCCTTTTTTGCATTTGTCTTTTGCAATCCACCCAATTGCAGACCCCTGAGCACAAGTTTATGGACATGGCCCAGACTTCCAAATACAAGGACAATAAGTTGACAGTTATATCCCAAGGCCATAATACGTTCCACCAAAAGTTGATATTTCATAAGCTTGTCCAAGTGTGTCCATATACAAATCAAATGGGCAGCCTATTTCAAATATAGTGACAGTTTTTCTAATTTCATTGATGAACACAATATCTGGGGTATTTGGAATATCTTGTAGTGAATTGACATGCATGTGTGTCAATGTGATCAAACCAGTCTATTTTTTACAGTGCTGTGTTTATACATTCTTATTGTCCTGTCCTGTACTCCTCTGATCTTGTCTGAGACCAGGTCCACCAGACGGTCATGTCTGGCAATGTACAGTCCCTTATAGTGGCTGCAACCATTTAAGATGTGTGCGACTGTTTCTTTGTCATGTGGTACTGGATGTAGGATGCAGTGTGCTGATGGGTACCAGGTTGCCAAGTTGAACTTGGTCGGCAACACCTGTAAACGGGCTTTAATGGTGAAAATAAGAATGTCCTCACCTATGGTGTTATTTGACAGTACAGAGTGTGATAATGAGTGGTTTGCAAAGGGAAGAAGAGACAGTTTTCCCTGCAGCCTGAGACTGGTCCAGTGTTGTGAACTTTCTGATTTAAAAACACGTCGCACTGCGACACGTTTTGAGCTTGTAGATCGGCTATTTTTTATACGACATGTACAGTATATGCAATGTGACCCTCTGGAGTGACTGTGTAACTATCGTGGCCCTCTGGAGTGACTGTGGAACTATCGTGGCCCTCTGGAGTGACTGTGGAACTATAGTGGCCCTCTGGAGTGACTGTGGAACTATCGTGGCCCTCTGGAGTGACTGTGGAACTATAGTGGCCCTCTGGAGTGACTGTGGAACTATAGTGGCCCTCTGGAGTGACTGTGGAACTATCGTGGCCCTCTGGAGTGACTGTGGAACTATAGTGGCCCTCTGGAGTGACTGTGGAACTATAGTGGCCCTCTGGAGTGACTGTGGAACTATCGTGGCCCTCTGGAGTGACTGTGGAACTATAGTGGCCCTCTGGAGTGACTGTGGAACTATAGTGGCTCTCTCCATCATCAAAGTTGCCCACCCCTGGTTTACGTTTTGGACAGTGATTTAATCCTGTTGCCGTGTGGTGTGTGACAGCCCGGTTATTTATGACCCATACGTGGAATTGTTGCCACTTGCCACCCACCACCATGAGAGATGTGGTAAAAACTAGTCAACTCAGGTCCAGTTGACCAAGCATATAGACTAGGGTTTAAGTCATTAACTTGCGCTGGCCTCTCAATGGTCAGTGTGAGATTTCTCTGCGTTCCCTTATCTGTCAATCACTCGATGCACCCACCGCCAGATGCTTAGCATTCTCAGACAATCCCACCCCACTGGGTCTTCAAATAGTCTACATGGCAGACTGACTAATGGCAGCCCATGGTAAATAGATACATCATCATACAATTACAATTTACAATTTAGGCGTTTAGCAGACGCTCTTAATCTAGAGCGATTTACAGTAAGCAAGAACAAAAAACATGGTAATACATCAAATACATAAAAAATAGTCATCATGAATCATACGTAAGCTTAAGAACCTAACAGTGGAATATCTATCTATATGTGTATACGCTATAGAGTGCTATGTCTACATAAAGTGCTATTTAAGTTACATAAGTTAAGCCTATGCATACGCCTGAATAGGTGGTCGAGGCTATAGGGCAATTACTAAGATGGAGTCTAAAGTGGTGCGTTTTCAGACTGCGGCGGAAGATTGGGAGTGAATCTGCAGTTCTGATTGCAAGGGGAAGTGCATTCCATAGTTTTGGAGCCAGAAGGGAGAAGAGTTTGGGACGTTTTGGGCGTTACCAACGTTTTTAGCGAAGGTACTTCCAGCTTCCCTGCGTCGGCTGATCATAGCGCTCGGGAGGGTTTGTAGGGTGCGAGCCGATCAGACTTGCACGATATGGCGGTGCCATACCATAATGAATGACATGTAAAATATGAGACATGTGAGTCATGTGAAATACTCCCCCTGGCTGTGTCTCTTCCATGATGTAAATGGAACAACATATTTCGGTCGGCGGCCAATTACATATATTTTTGGGAGTCCTTGACATGAAATTGTTTGAGAACGACTGACATACATACATGAGAAACATGTATGGAAATATATAACATAATATGTTATATATTATATAACATAGAAACATCGTTTTTTCTGAAAACTGTCAGGATTTAGAAGGCATTTGTAGAATCGTCCTCAGGTCTAAATGGGTTAAATGATTACGAATTATGCAAATGTTTCCCAAACATTTTTTGAGATTTTTTTAAACAAATCATAATACGGAAGTAATATAATACAGACAAAATGCCATTTCATCTGAACTTTAAACCGCACTGCAAAACCAAAGAGACCATCTAAAACTAAACACCACAAAAATGCTTCTATTATAACACAGTCCTTATTGTCTCCACCAGGCCGAAGGCATGGGGAGAGAGTATGTTTTGCACTCCGTCCGTGTGTCCTTCCTTCCGTCCGTCCTTCCGTCCCTCCGTTACCAGCTAATCTCCGCCACCGTTGGCCCGACCCATGCCAAACTTTGCACACACACTCCCTGGATGCCAACGACGAACCTCTGCCCCAAATATTCCTCAACGGCCTGTTGTAGCGCCACCATGAGGCCGATTTAGGCAAAACACATTTCTGTAGATAACTCGTACACATTTTATCCATACATCACACAATTCGGTATACACTATCTCCATAGTCATGTGATCAACACGGATCTGCACAATTTCCCATCTTCCATCCTGATTGGCTAAGATTGGCTTCCAAAGCTCACATGATTGGTCCGTTTCGAACAAAATGCCACAAATCACAAACACAGTGTCCAATTTCCATTTCCACTAGGCCGACGACGACATGCTACTATTTTTTCCCCCAAATCAGCCTCACGGTGGCGCTATAACAGGCCAATTTCTGTTTTTACCTATAACTGCATCGATCTGTATACAACTTACTGTATGTATGCGCACTCCCTAGAGGCCATGGAAAAACATTTTCCCTGCACCCCTCCACATCTGCCGGTTATAGCGCCACCATGAGGCCGATTTCTGCAAAACACATTGTTTATGTTAGTCGCACAGATTTCACCCAAATCTCACGCAAATCGATACACATGATCTCTGTAGTCATGTGATCAAGACGAGCCTGTTGGATTTCTCAGATTCTACACTGATTAGCTAAGATTGCCTTCCAAAGTTTTCAGGAGTAGCCCGTTTTGTACAAAATGCTGCACATGTCCTGCTCATCCAGAATTCTATCCTCAGAGATGCTATGAGTGATCTGGCTCTGCATTTCCTCAACAAAATGAAGATAATTGTTGCAAGAAACAACCAAAAAAACATGTTTATATTACTCCTAAACATTTTGCCAAACATCACACACACTCCTATCCTCCTGGTGGAGACCTGTGCCCAGAAGGGCACTTTTTCTAGTTGCAAGTAATTCTTAGAGTTTGTGGCATTTCATTGCTTCGGTATCCGCTAATTTTATGGACGAGTATAACAAATTCCAAACCACACAAACATTCTCCTGAACAGACAAAGCCTCCAACTGCTATGAAGACAAATAGCTACGCTATTTTCCCAGCATAATTAAAACTGTTCAAATTTGATTTGTGTAAATGCAAAAATTAGATTTGATTAAAGAGAGCTACTGTTGTAACAGTGCCGGATCCTTTTCCCCCTAATGCTCTGGTTTGAATAGTGGTCTTGTGTTTTGGTCTACACACTGCTACCAGCATGTATAATTGCACATTATGGACCATCAGCCTCACTGTAATGATAGCTTTCTTTGCCACTTGAGCCATAGTCAAACAATACACACTTGTGAGCCAGAGCGTCCCCTTTTACAAACATCTGACTCCGTCGTCACACATACTTCACATGCCTTTGAGATGCGGCCGATTGCTGCAGAAACGTTGGCTTCATTTGTATTGTGTCAATATTCAGGACATCGCAATGGGGGCTTGTACATTTCAGTTAACCCTTTGATCTGCTCTTGTGTGACATAATCGTTACAACGTCACAACGTAAGTGACAGCAACTATGTCACACTGTTGGTGAATCATGAATCCTTCAATTTTGCGCTTTACTGGCTTTGCATTAATAATAGTTGTTACATCAGCAATCTACATCAGCGAGACAAGCGCGGACCGGCCGTAGCTTAGTGGGTGGAAAGGCCGGCCTGGTAATCAGAAGGGTCCCTGAACAAGACGCTTACAGGACAAGCTCACCCATCTTCAACCTTATCTTCATATAATTGGTCCTCACTATAATGCTTATGATAAAATGGTACATTTTTCCTACTCGTCTCATATACTGTAGGAGGGCTGTGTGGACACTTCATCAACCCGCCTACCAGTGACATCATCTTTAGGCAGATTTGTTTTCCCCAAAACATATCTCACATTTATTTTATTTTGTGCACAGTATGTAGTTTTATTGAGGCAACTAAACAGCGGCAGGTATCGTTTCAGGCTCGGGTTTGGTTGTCAGACTGGCAATAACAATGGAATGTCTCGCGCTACTTTGGCACGTTCATAAACATACTTTTTCCTCTTTAGATATATACTTCTATAAAATTATACATTGTACACATCGAAAAGCAACACTATTTGTAAAGTTCAAGCTGGCCAGTCCACCTGGCTCTCATTGACTGCAATGCATTCCGTGTATTCCACGGAACTCCCGGCAGCAGTTTGCCACCCAGTGCGACCAATCTGCCAGCTGGAATTGCTGGCTAGAGAAAATGACGTCAGTGTACATTCCTTAATTTACCTTCCTTGGTCTGTTGATGCCCCGTTGAGACTTTGGCCATGCTCCTAATTCCCCTCGGCCAATTCTCCACTCCTCTCTTCCTGTGGCCTAGATTAGAACAGTCTGATTGCCCTGAGTCAGTGCATATGAGGACCAGCTGAGCCTGGTTGGTGACGAGCTCCAGTACTATTCTGTGTGTGTTCAGTGCTCCATATTAGTTTGTAGTTAGTCTCGCGTTACCAGACTGTTGCCTCTCGCAATTTACAAATGCTTCCATCATACAGTCTGGAGCAACGGAATTTCTATCATGAGTAAAATATAAAGCGGAAGTAGAGCCTCCTCCCCACTTCCGTTTCTTCTTTACAGTCGTGCAAATTTACCGTAATATAAATAGAAATCATCTAAGCATATATAGTTTGCTGCGTAGCAGAAAAGGAAATACAAAAATAAGATGTATTAAAATATATTTTCATGAATGGAAATGGCAGCTTCCTAGTTCCAGACTCTATATAGCATTCAGAGATTGTGGTATATATAGTTGTCTGGCTACGCAAGACTAGTTTGTAGTATCAGGTTCCCTGTATGTTAGATCTGAGTTCCAATGTTGTGCGTATACAGTATTATTAAGTCTTCGTTAACTGTGATTCTGCATTTGAGATTGTACGTTTTTAGTTCCCAAGCATTTGCGGGTCCTACAGCTGCCGTTCCTGACACAAGACATGGTGTTCCATAATGCAGTTATTATTTAGTCACAAGCTCTAATTTATACATTTCATTGGTTAAATATTTATAAACCCCACAGACTTAACCACTTTCACTTGCAAAGTTTTTTCAAAAATAGGGAAAATATCAGATCTACAAAGCTCACAATGCATCACAAAATAATTAATAATTGAAATAGACAACTGTCTGATAATGGAATAAATCTACCAACGTTTGACAATCTTTACGTTGTGAAATTTCTGGCGAATTCCAATGAGGTGAAGCCCACTGTCAATTTGCACTTTAAGATGCTTCGATTAGCAATGTGGGAGCTTTATCAGCCCCACTTCCATCTGTATCCATTAGTCAGCCTGCCACCATCATCAGCACATCTGACACATGGTTAACAGGCCATATGCCATGGCCTTCGACACACACACGCACGCGCGCACGCACGCACGCACGCACGCACGCACGCACGCACGCACGCACGCACGCACACACACACACACACACACACACACACACACACACACACACACACACACACACACACACACACACACACACACACACACACACACACACACACACACACACAGCTGAAAATAGCCAGTGTAGGTGTAAAGTAGGAAAAACACTAACACCAACCTGAATCTTTTTATAATTATAAACCTAATAACTCTAAAACTATCCATTTATTGTAACCACACAACAACCATTTCTATTGTGAGGACCAAATTCTACTATACTCGGGGACATTAGCCCTCGCTAGTATAGTAATAGATAGATGTGTGCACAGTGCACACACAAGCCACATGCATGCCGTGTCACACACAGGGCCAGGCACGTGCACACATCAAAGGGGGCTTCAGCCCCTGCCCTTTTACCTGTCTGTAAAATAACAGCCCTCTACAGACCATGAATGCAGCATTTACTATGGTGAAAGAAATGCAAATGCCCTCCTCTCCTCCTTTCCATGCCATACCCGAGAATTGCTTTATTCTGAACTCTCCTGATCTTGAACGCAGCATTTTGCGTTGAAAGAATTTGTTTCGATGACTCCATGTCATCAGCGCATCTCCAGTAGCCAATGAGTGCAGGGTTACGTCCGAAAAATAGCAGATCTACAAGCTCTCAACGCATCGCAGCGCGACGCGTTGAAAGCTTGTTGATCGGCTATTTTCTTCCAAAAGTGCCCTCTTACAGAGTTTCAGCCCCTGCCTCTGTAACGCTCTGTGCACGTCCCTGCACAGGGCTCCATAATACATGAGCAGATGGTATGAAGATCAGGACAGGTTTCACCTCCTCCAGCCTGCCAACGCTGAGTAGGACTTCCATGTTCTCACTGCTGCTGCGACAGGAAATACCTACGTGGAACCAAATGTGTACAGGCTCCACTTCTCAATGACTTCTGAATCATTTTTATGGAACAAAGGAGCTGGACATTCACAGAGAGTATACATACTGTACGTGCATAGAACTGCACGCACGAACGCACGCACGCACGCACGCAGGCACGCACGCACACACACACACACACACACACACACACACACACACACACACACACACACACACACACACACACACACACACACACACACACACACACACACACACACACACACACACACACACTGTACACACAATACTAACTCATGATAGGCAATGTTTCCTCCTTAGTTGTGAGTTGCTTGCTGCTGACGGAAGGACAATACAAAATAAAGTGATGGACGTACCCCAGTAACATTTCTGTGTATGGCTGAATACAGCATTGTTAGCTAACTGTACACAGAGGGAGGGCATTGTACGTCAGCTAGATGAGTAAATGTCTGTCACATGACGAACCACAATGGTGCCCCACATCTGCTGTGATAGTGACGAATGGCACTATCCAACACTGTGGTCTACGCCACTACAGCGAGATATATACTGTATATATCATCCAGATATATACAGGGGTGGCGGTGGTTCAGGGGTAGAGTGCCTGGATGGTAACCGCAAGGTTGCCAGTTCAAACCCGCCAGAGTTACTGTCGAAGTGTCCTTGAGCAAGACACTGAACCCCTATTTGACTGCATGCCAAACGCCAATGTTAGTATGCTTTTGGCAAACCTTCCCCCGAGGGGAAGTGCGGCTGTAGAATTTGAACATATATCCATATACTATCCATATACTAATATTGATGACATCAGGGATCTCCATATATGGGCTTAATTGCAATTTGCAACAGCAGGTCACATTTACTATGATCCCTGATTTACTATCATCCCTGATGATGTCATACTAGTGATGTCACGCAACCTGGGCACAATGGGGTCTTTCCCCATGTATGGGGATTTTGAGTGAGTACACTGACAGACAAAATACGCACGATTCCACAGTTTCAATGTGTCTGATTGGCATAGAACAGTCTGATTGGCATAGAACAGTCCGATTGGCATAGAACGAATTAATTTGTTTGCAACACCTGTTTGGTTCTCAACATGGCAGGTTTAGGACTACATTTGCAACCCATGAATTAACATTGGCTCATACACTTGTTAATTTGACATTTTATTCTGAGAATAAAATGGACTGCCAGCTGCATGGCAATTTCAGTCCATCTGTCTGTCTGTCTGTCTGTCTGTCTGTCTGTCTGTCTGTCTGTCTGTCTGTCTGTCTGTCTGTCTGTCTGTCTGTCTGTCTGTCTGTCTGTCTGTCTGTCTGTCTGTGTGGCTAACTGCTGCATAATTTATTTCTCTCTCAAGAGGATGATCTCCACTGACTGGCCTTTCCTCTAGTGTCTTTCTGCTAGCTAGCACACAAGATATCTTATCTACGAAAATAATCACATCGGTGGATTGCAAAAACAATCACGTTCACCACGAATTTAAGCACAAGGTGTTGTCTGTATAGGGCAGGCTTTTAACGAGTCATACAGACGTGTGTAGCAACCTCTTCTCAAATTGAACAGTTTATGTGCTTGCACAGGCGCATGCGGTCACTGCAGCCTTTGTACATGCACGCAAATGTCTAGCATACCCTCGCGGCTGCACAGATGCGATAAATATAATTTGGCCTTTAGTCTTGGTACTGAAACTATGGATTCAATCTGAGACTCGAGGGAGTTATAGTGGAGCTATACTGCAAAGGAAAGAAAAGCTGTAAGATTTTATTTTAGGACTGATTTGTGGTGCATGTAATTCCACAGGTGAGCATCACATCCACTACTCCACCACCTTAAATACATTTGCTGTATACCAGTTCAACGATGGCCCCTTTTTCACATTGTCTGAACAAAAGCGGAAGTTAGCGTAATTGTTCCTGGAATAGACTCATTCCCACATTCCTGCAAAGCTCACAATTTCCCGGCACCTGGTGCGTCTGCAGGGCCCGCTTTAGGCAATAATTGCATATTGGTGGCAGAGCGAGAGGAAGTGGCACCCTGTGAATGGCCACCTTAAGAGAGGTTGACAGCGTAATCTGCTGTAAAACGCCAGGGAAGAGATCGAGGGCGAGATCTCTCTCTTCCTCTCTTCAGAGTATAGGGAGGAGAGAGGCAGGGGCTGAGTTAAAGCGAAGGGAGAGCGAGAGAGAGAGGGGGTGGGGGGGGGGAACATTGAGGGAGAGAAGAGTGATAATGGGAAATTGGGAGAGAGATGGGGAAAAAGGAGCAGTGTATGATCGTTACTGTTCATTTGCATAATTCCCAGTTGCTTTGCCTATGTGTGAACACATAACATGTGGGCTGGCTGAAGTGTTATGCAATATATCACACGATAGTTTTACAAGCATGAAATCAAATCATGTCCCCCTGCAAGTTAAATCTGGAATGTCAAGTCACGCTGTGAGCTTGTAGATCTATTTTTGTATGTGACAGCGACACCCAGCACACAATCAGGCTTTAGAGAGACAGCATCAGAAGCCATTTTCACAAGTCAAAGTCAAACCTTATGTGTCTGTAACTCTGAGAGTGTACAAATGGAACCAAATGAACGGGTCCATTTGTACACTCTCAGAGTTAAATTAACATTGCTTTTACAATATAAATTGGGGGTCCCCGAGATAGAAGACTAATGCATGTCAAACTGAGGGTCTTTGAAATTAAACAGGTTGAGAATCACTGCTAGAGCCGTAAAAATCTTTTCTCATGGGGGTCCCTGGCATATCTTTTCAAATGGGGGGTCTGTGGGCTAATTAGTGTCAATTTGGGGGTCCTTGACATGAAAATGTTTGGGAACCATTGACCACTGCTCTAAACCACCAAATTAAGTCCAAGGCTCTGGAAGGGGGGGGGGGGGGGAGAGAATTTAAGAGCCACTGCTCCGAGTGCGATGACCTCTGAACTCCTCCACCGGTGCACACTTGAGTGAGTGTGTGTGTCTGACTTTTTGTGACATTGAGGGGTTAGCTAAAGAATGCATAAAACCCACTAATGTTCCTGATAATTGGGCCATTTGTTGCAACAAGGTCAACCCTGCCCCCAAAATTGATCAGTTAAGAGTTAAGCTCTATAAACTCAACGTGTTTTGCAATTTTGGTTGGAAATGTTTTACCTATAATGACATGCCCAAAATACGTATGCCTCGTAAATGGTTATGGCATATCTGAATTAATTGTAATAAATGTTATCTATTATATAGAATGCTGGACACTAACACAAGCCCTAAAGAAATCCCTGGACGGGTGCTACACCAGAATGTTACGTGTGGTACTGAACATCAACCAGGACGAGCACATCACCAGCAAGCGTCTGTACGGGGCATTACCAAGTGTATCAGAGAAGATAGCAGTAAGGAGGATGAGACTAGCTGGCCACTGCCACCGACATCAAGAAAAAGCTTGTACTGTGGGAACCAACACACAGGCATCGATCGAGAGGACATCCCACACCTACCTACGTGGTACTAAAGAAAGATGCTGGTGCAGAAAGCACAAATGAGCTGGCCAGATTATAGAGAACCGAGATGACTGGAGACGCCGATGGAGGGCTCGTCTGAGGACGACCTGGAGAGATATATATGTTATAGTAGTGACCAGATTGGTGGGACGCCATATTGGAAAAAGTGCCCTTCTGGGCACAGGTCTCCACCAGGAGGATAGGACTGTGTGAGATGTTTGGCAAAATGTTTAGGAGTAAATAAAACATGTTTGTTAGTTTTTTGCAACAATTTTCTTCATTTTGTTGAGGAAATGCAGAGCCAGATCACTCATAGCATGAGGATAGAATTCTGGATGAGCAGGACATGTGCAGCATTTTGTACAAAACAGGCCACTCCTGAAAACTTTGGAAGGCAATGTTAGCCAATCAGTGTAGAATCTGAGAAATCCAACAGACTCGTCTTGATCACATGACTCCAGAGATCATGTGTACCGATTTGCGTGACATTTGGATGAAATCTGTGCGACTAACATAAGCAATATGTTTTGCAGAAATCGGCCTCATGGTGGCGCTATAACCGGCAGATGTGGAGGGATGCAGGGACAATGTTTTTCCATGGCCTCTAGGGAGTGCGCATACATAAGTTGTATACAGATCGATGCAGTTATAGCTAAAAACAGGAATTGGCCTGTTATAGCACCACCGTGAGGCTGATTTGGGGAAAAAATTAGTGGCATGTCGTCCTCGGCCTAGTGGAAATGTGTGTGTATAATTTCACGGAAATTGCACACTGTGTTTGTGATTTGTGGCATTTTGTTCGAAACGGACCAATCATGTGAGCTTTGGAAGCCAATCTTAGCCAATCAGGATGGAAGATGGGAAATGGTGCAGATCCATGTTGATCACATGACTATGGAGATAGTGTATACCGAATTGTGTGATGTATGGATTAAAAGTGTACGAGTAATCTACAGAAATGTGTTTTGCCTAAATCGGCCTCATGGTGGCGCTATAACAGGCTGTTGAGGAATATTTGGGGCAGAGGTTTGTCGTTGGCATCCAGGGAGTGTGTGTGTAAAGTTTGGCATGGGTCGGGCCAACGGTGGCGCCGTGGCGGAGATTAGCTGGTAACGGACGGACGGAAGGAAGGAAGGAAGGAAGGAAGGAAGGAAGGAAGGAAGGAAGGACGGACGGACGGACGGATGGACGGACGGACGGACGGACGGACGGACGGACGGACACACACGGACGGACGGAGTGCAAAACATACTCTCTCCCCATGCCTTCGGCCTGGTGGAGACAATTATTAGTTTATATTGAAATGTACAGTACAGTATATGATAAACATCAGGTCATCAGGCGTCCCGAGGTCGAACCACAATAATTGTTTTCCAAGGTGACTTTCTGGAATAGTGCAACATTGTACTAAATGATTTTATGGCTTACACAAGCACACAATAGCTATACCTTGATTGGTTAACTAACTATTGGTTTTAAAAATTGATTCCAGGAGTTTATTGATTACTTTAAAGGCACGGCTTGTTCTAGCCTCTTCCTACATCAGACCTTTTAACCCTGTATGACCAGGAGCTCTGGTCGTTGCAATGTCTATTAAACAAAAGTTGATTGTCCATTTGCAACCAGGACTCTTGGACTTTGGAATGATCATTTGATGTATTACCTTATGTTATCCTTGCTTACTGTAAATCGCTCTGGATTAAGAGCGTCTGCTAAATGCCTAAATTGTATTGTAAATTGTAATCTACCTGAGAAGATCATCTTAGCAAAGTCAATGTTCTCTTTTAAATGACTTCGTAAAACACACCTTTTATATACTACTTGCTTTTGCTACCTGATTTGTATGTTCTGTGATATTTTTTATGCTTTTTTATTGTGTATCTCACACTACATTTTTATGCCTGGTTATGTTTGTATATGCTTATTATGTTTCTCGCTCACTTGTATCCTTTTATGCTATTTTATTACATTTCTCACAAACGTTTGTGTTATCATTAATGCTGTGTGGAGCATTTTGTAAAAGATGCTATCTATTATCATTATTATTATTGTTATTATATGAGCCTTAGTTTCCTTCTCCATCATTGTTTTACAGAGGGGTGAATTCATTGTGGTGCTGCTATGACATCTCCAGGCATTTATTTGCTCAGTGGTATAGCACAGCTGGGGCTGTGTCTCATTTGGAAGGATACAGTCCAGTGGTTCTCAAACTATTTAATTACAGACATGTAAGGGTCCATTTGGAACCCCCCCCCACCCCCCCTGGACGCCACTATGAGAACCAATGATACAATTTACAATTCAGGCATTTTAGCAGACGCTCGTAATCCACAGTGTCTTACAGTAAGCAAGGTGGACACATAGAGGTAAACACATGCATATAATGATACAATATATCGCCTTGTTACCTTGTTAGGAACATTTTGTATTAGCCACCTGTTTTGTCCAAAAGGTTACATGATTCAGCACTGTGCCTCCAGTTTCCATGGTTATCAAGCCTTACACCTTGCAACAGATGAACTGACTGACTCCAACCGACATATGGGTACAAATGGAGCTATGCGTGATGTTTTGGAGTATACATTTCTTACATGTTTAATTGCATTTCGGACAATAAAAATTATAGAAACAATTAAAATTGTGGCAAATGAAGGAATCTAACTAGCCTAACAGCTGCTACAGTATATTGTACTTGAGCGTCAACATGTTAGGGCCTAACATGTAACAGTTAGGCTTTGGCTGACATTACAAAATGTTTTGCAGTTATGAGAAAAGGCTATAGACTAACTGCCAAAGTAACTACCATAATTTCAATCAGAATCCAGTCGACGCTCTCCACTCAGTCTGCATGCATATACTGTACATGCACGCACGTGTGTTGAGGATAGAACTGGAGCCTGGCTGTGACCGATATAACGGATTGACCAAGAAAAATCATATTTGACTTCACAACGTTTACCCTAATGTTTACCCCTATATATATATAACTGATGTTGTGCTGCACGACCGCGAGACCGCGAGAACTGAAACCCTGATGACGTTGGGATACATCACTGAGGATACGTCCCAGTTGCATCCATGCGATGTATTTTCGTTCTGAGGTATTCTATTTATAGTGACTCATAGGAATAGACTATGTGACAACCAGGTATAGTCTGGTGACCACCGGAGAGACGGGTGACAGCCGGAATGTAGACGACAATGTAGACGACACCCCGGGAGCAGTATGGGTTAGCCCCCCTGCCTGCATCCTCCTTCGATGAGGCCTTTAGGAGGGCCATTCGAGCCGCAAGTGGAGCCTGCAGAACCATTGCGGCTCAAGAATCCACCACTCCTGAATGAAGTGTCTGGTGCTGGGAGTCTGGTGCAACGCACATGGGTCCTTGCTGTATTCCTGGTGAGAGCAGGAGTGGACCTGGTGAGACGTAGGAGGGGCCCGGACAGGAGGCAACCCACAGAGCCTAGTCCCTCCACATGCCAGAATTGTACCTCTCAGTCCCGGCATAGTAGTTCCGGAGTGGTTCCAACGGATTGTGCGGTCCTGTCTTTCCCTAGTGGGTCTGATCGAGGGTATTGCATTATGATAGACTTGACTTGTTAATAAAAATAAAAGAAATCAGAACTCCAGTTCCCATGACCTTTCACTTAACCCAGGGGTTCTCAACGTTTTTGGCTGGGGACCCCAAAATGCTTTGGCCATGTCTTGCGACCCCTGCCCCGCCCCCAATACAAATTCACTGCTATAATAACCTTACTGATAGAGAAAATACATCATAAATATATACTGAAACCAGATATAATCATTAATCATTTACTGTGTACTATGATTTTTTTTATATATTTTTAAAAACATCTGGGGACCCCCCAACATAATTTGGCGACCCCTAGAGGGGTCGCGACCCCCAGGTTGAGAACCCCTGACTTAACCTATAGCCTGTCGTGTGTGATTTGAGTCTGGCAATTTTTTGTTTGCCAACGGCTGATTCGCGTCTGGCTTAGGCTTTAGCCATGGCTTGCACCGTGACTGCTCACACTTAAATAGACTGATTCAGTCTACCCTTTAACTAGGCATGCATGTTGTCTCCATTAATCCAACATGGATTAATTCAAGTGCTTCTCTTTGCTGGACACAGTATGTTTGGATGTAGTCCTGGTTCAGTGTGTTAGTGAGTTCTCTTAAAGAACTTGCTGGTCCAGTGTGTTAGTGAGTTCTATTTTTTGTTTTTATAATTTTTATCCCACGATTTTGTAACCCATTTTTCACCCCTGTGTCAATTATCTAATGTGATCCTGGGCTCTACACACCCTCCGCCAACCTAGTCCCCATATATGGGGGACATGGGGAGAGCAACGGACTTGAACTCATGCTTCCTTCATGCCTGAGTGTCCAAGTTGCTCCTTTACACCTGACAGGGGGGAG
>NC_136806.1:31817052-31949552 GCF_951216825.1 Electrona antarctica
GATATTTATGAATACAAAAGTGGAGCATATTATTGCTGCTCTTAGTGCAGCCCCTGAAGCCTGTGACTTGAAATGGTTGGTAATTAGTCTGCACAAAGAGAAAGAAAATTGCCACAATTTTCCAAACTTGGAAGATTGGCGTATGTGGTTTGGAACTGCTCGGATGGGTATTCTCATTGGTGTTAAAAGCAGCATAAACAGACACATGTGGCTTCGTCTGTGAGACCTATATTGAATATATTAATATCTAAATAAATGAGCGTGGAACGCGCCTCCTGCTGACACTGGAATGGCAAAATGATTGGAGAGGACTGAGTGAGCACCCTGAGAAACCAGCACCATTTAAAACATGGTTTGTTTGTATAATGAGGGTTGATACGTGTGCCATCAGTGTGCGAGAGAGAGAGAGAGAGAGAGAGAGAGAGAGAGTGAGTGAGTGAGTGTGTGTGTCTCAATGTGAAAGATATGAAATTGACAGTGGCCTTCACAAAGATGCTAAAGTTAATATTATTTTGTTTAAACGCTATGTTCAGTGTGCTAACAGCCATGGGTCAAGAATGTCAATTATCTCATGACGGATTTCTTTTATCGAGTCTGATACGCATTCATGTCACACTCGATCAAATAAATCTATGACAGTCACTCTTGATCCAAGGCTAGAACTAACCATAATGTTATTTTATGTTATTACAAGTAGGCAAGTATTTTTCAGTGGTGCAACCACTCCAAGGAACAGCAATGTCCGTGTTAACCTATGTGTTAACCTATGTGTGTGGCTATGAGTACCAGTAGGGGCAAAAGTGGCGCTGTTGTGCCAGAAACAAAGAGAGAGAGATAGTGTTGCACTGTTGCCTAGTGCTAATTACAGAGAGAGAGAGAGAGAGAGAGAGATAGAGGGGCAGGGGGAGAGGGGAGAGGGGAGTTGCACCACTCAGTTCACACAGGTGTGATTTTTTTATATTTTGGGAGCTTTTTGCCTTTATTGATCACTATAAGTTCACAGGAAACGGGGAGAGACATGGGGGGGAGAGACATGCAGCAAAGGTCGTCGGGATCGGGACTCGAACCCGCGACACGCCGGACTACCAGGTTTGGGTAGTGCCCAAAATATTTCATAATACCCCATAAGCTGGGGGTATTAAAGATTGGGAAAAAGATGGAGGGGAAAACTGTTGGGTGGACACCACACCTTGAAGCTGTAAGGTACCGGGATTTACTGGGATTAAGTTTAGAAATAGGGTTATAGGTTTTGGCACCATTTTACTGAGGTTAAGGTTAGGAATAAGGTTAGGTTTAACCGTTTAAGCATAATTTATTTAGGTTATACTTTTGGAATAGGCCTACCTCAATACCAGGCTGAGCAGTTCCGCCGACTGTACGCCCGGAGGGAGTGGTAAGGGCGACTTCGTTGCCATCGTTGGTATTATATTCCTTGAAGCCCAGGGCACTGGAGTCTGGACTGGGCGAGGAACAGTCAGGTCAATGGGATATGATGTGATGTATGTGGCCTCTCAATGCCCACGCTGGACGGGATAGAACTCCAAGTCCCATAAGACATAGCGAGCATTATTTTAGAACGGTAGATAGATCCCATATGCCGGAGAGACAGTCACGCTATGGCGGGTTGTCAGGCAACCACTGGCGAGGAAACAGTTATAAATACACGCCGTGGGCAGTAACTACATTGAGAGACAGTTTGATATAATAGTATTTTTTCCCTCTGTGACACATCTTTCAAAAGCGGTTGCCCCGACAACCAACTAGCCAATCACCGCGCGATGGACCATCCCGCGAGCTATGGGATCTGTCTGTAGGCCTACTCTACCTTTTTTTGACTGTTTGGAGGCGGTCGGTCGGAGTAGCGAAGGCTTCAGTGTTGCCATGTCCGCTTATTATAAGCGACTTTGGGCTTGGCAGGTAGTTGTGTTGGGTTGCGTTTTTTGGGGCTTGTTTCTAAAAGTGTAGTCACGAGTCACTTATCTGGGCTTTAAACCAGTGATTCTCACACATCTCCCTGTCAAGGACCTCCAGATTAATGTATTTGTCCAACTTTAAGGACCCTACATTTTAAAAAAAAAGTGCCAGGAACAACACGATTTGTGTTGTTAAAAATGTCACATTTTTCCATGATTGTTTTGAAAATAGCAGATCCACAAGCTCTCAACGCGACGCGTTGTGAGCTTGTAGATCTGCTATTTTCAAATAGCCTAGTCAGGTTTCTTTTTTTGGGGGCTTGTTTTCATGGACCTGGTTGCTTGTTTCTCTCACACAATGTGGCAACACTGGAAGGGTTCAGTTTTTGAGCTGTGTGTGTTTCGGATGGCAGGAGGAGCCAGCCCCGGAGGGAACGAAACGAAAGAGAATTACATTACAAAGAGAAGGCTTGTGGAATCGTGGTGGATGCTGTCCAAATGTAGTGATTTTTCGGCTTCTTAAAACGCGCTGGATATGATGATCGCAGCATGGTTCGTTTCGTACAAAGGTTTTCTTTTTCTTTTGCAACTGTTTGAGGAGCCACGGATCATGCAGGAGCGAGGAGGCAAACGGGAATGATCGTTACAGAGAGGTGAGAGAGAGAGAGAGAGAGAGACACACAGAGAGAGAGAGAGAGAGAGAGAGAGAGAAAGCCGTGGGCTGCTAAGAAGAAGAGACATTTGAAAGTGTATGGAAGGAAAAATAGAGAGAAACCAACGCTCCGCCGCTATTGAAGTTTACGGAATAGTGTGTGTGTGTCATGATTGAAAGAGAGCTGCCTGCAACAGCATGACCGACCTCATCCAGTCAGCGTACTATCTATGCTATGGGTTCGATTTTTGTTTTCGGCAAGCCAATATTATTAACGGATTGTCTGTCTAGCCTGCAGCATCTAAACACCCGAAGGTGTGAATTCTCTCCCGTCTGAAATGGGTGAGGAGGGATTTTGGGGGGTTAATATATATATATATAAAAAGACCCGTCCTTACTAGTACTGCAGCCTTGTCGCTTGTTGTGTTTATCTGTCGCTTAACGTTAATAAGAGGTTCAATCTTAACTAACACACATAGCCATGGTTTAGTGTCACTGTGTCAGTATCTTGTATTTTCATTTTGGGATCGTGTGTCGAAGGCAGAGATTGATCGGAGGATGTGTGTGACTAGTGTTGTTGGTCGGTAGGTGAGCGCTCATCTCGTAAGGAAGGTGAAAGCAGCCCTGAGTGTATTAATAACGTTACCATGCAATGCAGTCAACGGTGTGGCAGCAGGCAGACCGGGTTAATTTGTTTAGGGGCACAAAAGAAGACTCGTGGAGGCATATTTCATTTTGTCCAATGCTGCTTTTTTGACACAGACACACACATGATCACGTAGGCGAAAGAATGGAGAAGAAGAGGGTCCTCTCATTTGGACTCATCTCTCCTCGCTGACTGTTCAGGAGGACGGATGTGGACTGTTTGCAATTTAAAGCCACATAGGGGAAGGGGGGCGTGGGTGGTAGACTCAACTGGAAGAGCCTCTACCAAGACTTGGAAAGGGCTGTATTGTATTCCAGTAAGAACTGAGAATATAGCGATGCTATAGTCGACGAATGGCGCATTTTTTTATAGGCGATTGTATCAGTTGAACCTGATTCTTTTTTCCCCCCAATCTGACCTTTTATGTCATGTTTTTCTCTATTTTCCAGGGGGAGAGGCAGACTGGCGGTGTTATTGGAGACACTGACTGCAGACTACTGTAATGTAATGGAAATGGGCTCCGATCGCCCCATTTAGCATCGGAAATGCATCCACGGAAATATATCGCCACGTCCAAGGCGCACGGCTAATGGTATCAGGCGGTGGTTTGAAGTTTTGCAGCCAGCGGATGCACTCAGAGCCGGGTGCCCTGCCATGCCCAACGCCATGCTAAACACACACACTCATAATAACAAGGAGCAGTCGATTCAACCAATGAGAGAGCTGTGGAAAAAGTTGGTGGAAAATTTATGGTTTTAGCCTCAATTTTGATTTCTTTTACTTTTTTTATTTTGACCTAGATATTCTGCAAGCACTGTGCTCAGCTGCTTTGCTTTTCCTTTTTGGAATCTTTGTCTCACTGTCTCTTGGTGCAAGTCTTAAGTTGCACTGAGGCATCTTAACGACAAAAACAAGGACGGCTAAACCTTTCGCTTGTTTTGAGAGCTACGTTTTGGACGCCCCGAAAAAATGGATGTTCGACTTCATAGCTGGCGTTTTGTTGGACTTGCAAGCGTCAGGGGCAGATTGAGGGGTGCCCTATGAGGAGGAACAGCTGGGAGAGCAGCAACAAAGATCAAAATGGCCCAAACCAGTTTGCTGCAGGGGAAGCGCTTTTACTGCAGGGAGTGGGTCTTCCACAAGATCCAGCACTGCCTTCAGGAGAAGACCAATGGCCTGAGTGGGGTTGCCAGCACTCCCGGCAAGCAGCCCCCCTGCGTCCCCGGTGGCGGGGGCAACCCCACACCGGGCCCCACCAAGGCAGGTACAGGTGCGGCTACCACAGCCTGGGGGGTGTTGCTGGTGGGGGGCCCGGGTAGTGGTAAAACAGCACTGTGCACAGAGTTGCTGTGGCCCAACCAGAGTGCCCATGCCCAGGCAGCCCACCGGGGCCTCCACCAGCAGGGCCTGGCCTTCCATTTCTGCCGGGCGGAGGACTCGGACACGATGTGCATGGGGGGCTTCATCCGGGGCTTGGTGGCACAGATCTGTCGCGGAGGCCTGGTGCCGGGGTACGAGGAGAAGGTTCGCGAGCCCGCCGTGCAGTGTTCCCTGCAGCCCGGAGAGTGTGAGAGGAACCCCACGGAGGCTTTCAAGAGGTAGGTGTATGAGCAAAACATGCCTTCCTGAAATCCATATTTGCATTACCTAGTACTTCTTTGGCATACAGTCAGCGCCTGAGCATTCTTGAGGAACAGGAAGGCTTGTTATGCCTTCTGTGGCTTTGACTGATGGTAACAGTGAACACTAGTGTCCCTATTCTGGGGGAGGACATTCAGTGAAAATAGCAGATCTACGAGCTCACAATGCGTCACGACACGTTAGCTTGTAGATCAGCTATTTTCGGCTAGGATGTTAACCAACATCTGTTGTCTGGGGCACTGTGTTAGGCAGGCAGGAGTCGTAACCCTTGCCATTGGTTTGCTGCTAATGTTGGTGATGTAGGGAATGCAAAGTGTGCCTGAATGTAAATGCATAGCCAACCACTCCCCCTCCTTCTCCTTGTCTTTCCTCTCCACCTCCTGACCCTCATGTACCCCTCCCCCTCTTTTTACTACACACACACACACTAGCATTTGGCCCCTCCTCGCCAGCAGCAGCCTCAATGCTCATTTGAAGTCATGTTTTTGTTGGTTTTGCCCCATGGTGTGGCATGCTGCGTGCGCGTGAGTGTGGTGTTTTGTTTCTGCTTGGAGCCGGCCTGACAGAAAATGTTCAGATATTTTTAAGTTGCATCCAAGCTCAGGTGGCCCACGGCCCACAGGGAAGTGTGCTGGACTCCATGCCATTGCCTGGAGTGACTGCATGCTAAAAAGATGGGAGTCACTGTGGGACATGTGAAACTGAAGTACAGTACAGTACGGTGACGGCCTTACAGGGTCCTGTCCGGGCATGTAACACGATCAAGACGGACTGTTATTGTAAGCAGAGGCTTTTAAAAGGCGCTGCCTTTTAAACTTTGTGCACGTGTGTTGTGTGGGGTGGGTGGGTTTGAGGGGGTGGGGGGCACGCACAACTTGTCGACACTGAATAGGTCGGGCAGTCTCTGCAGCACCGGCTGGAATGCAGAGCTGAACATACACACATGCTCTTGTCTGGCCATCTGGTGACGCTTACCGCTAACTCAACATCACACACGGCAGGGGGAAAATAGGTCAAACGTTCAGCAAGGTAAATCATTTTTTAAACGGTCAACAAAGTCATTGATTCAACCTGCACTTTTTTTCACACTTTTCCCAAGGAAGCTCAAAGTTCAGTGACCACCGTCGCGCTCATCTGCTCGTAGTAATCATGATATTAATTATAATTTGGCCTTGAAACAGTGCTCGACTTCGGTTTGACCTAAGTAGATAGAAGGCTGGTTATCGAAGAGATTTGAACAGAGATTGAATCCAGCCGGCATAAGGCACAGCTTTAGTCCAGCTCTGCACCATGTCAGTTGCATGTTGAGAGGGACGGACCCAGTTCCTAAATCTGGCATGTGAAACAAATATTCCCTTCTTGCTGAAGGGCCCTGTCCTGTGCAAAACAGACAGACAAGAGACACACACAGATCTTATCACGGAAGTCTGTTTTGTTTGTGCGGTAAATATGCACTTTAGAGAATACCTTATCGCCATCTCAGGTGTAAAAGCGTCACAGAGCACTGTGGTACACAAATAATTTCACAGGCCTCTCCAGCCGTTTCAGATGCTATCACATTTCAGAAAGGCTGAACGTGTAAGGAACTGTAGCCAAGACTCCTGTCTCCATCTGGCAGTGGCATATAGAAAGCGAGAGAGTGAGAGAGAAAAAAATACCCACAGTAAAGGGAGGATGTAAAAGTTTATTATTGCTCCAAAAATTATGATCCCTCTAATTTATTATCTGTGATAAAAATTCACAGCTAGTGTGGGGTTGACGGTATGAGTAATTCATTTTTGGGTGAATTTATTCATGGCCATAATTCTTTCAATAAAAATAAAACTTATGTGACATTCATTTTGTTGAGGATCTTGTTGAACATGACTGTTTTTGGGACAGTCTTTGACCCTCTCAGCTGTGATGTTATAAACACAGCTCGTATGGGATTGTGGGGGAAGGCGTGCCAAATTCTTTAGGCTGGTCAAAGACAAACAGCTTTGTTTGGTGATGTTAATCACCAGTGGTGTGTTAATACATTAAAAGACTGGTACGTGGGTTACGTCTCACCCTTACAACCTGGTCATTACAGGATGTTGCTAGAGTGACTGTCCTGTACCAGAATCGTCCCACGTTTGCATGCAGCAGTGTTTCTTGTCAAAGTGTAGAATGCTGAACCCGATGTGATTGATTTGTTTGATTGAATACTTTTGAAACAGTTTGCAAGGACAGGCACAGGGAAGAACAGTACAATACAAGGTCTGCTAATAGGATGAAACCAGAAACGCCTTTTGGCTTGATAACTCTTGATAATGTAAACAAACACAAAAGGTCCTCAGCCATCTTTCGTTGTGAGTCCTCATAACCTTATTCTGCAAATCTTGTCCAGCACCTGTTGATATTTAACAACAGATAGGTGAACACACACACACACAAACTGTTTCCCCTCCACATCACAGTGCCCTTACTGTAAATGCAAGGCCATTCAGCATGTTTTGACTGATTTTCCTACAATGTGAATGAATTTGGCCGTGCTATACTGAACCAGTCGGCCGCCTCCTCCCCCTCATACCTCTTTTTTTTCAACCCCTTTAGGACAAAAGAGCACACATCAAACAGGTGGAATTAACCCAGTCATGTGGGTCAGTCTAAAGGCAATGTTTTTTTCTCTTTTCTTCTTTTTGCTGAATGAGCAAGTTGCCTTTTTTGGCCTCTGTGTTGTGGGGCATTCCTCCACCGAGCATGCACAGGAGTTTGACTTCCAGCCAGGCGAGTTTTTCTGTGTGGTAATAAAGGGCACACATTTCAGAAATGATGAATGACTGGTCCATGGCTTGGATTTGTGAACAAGATCTGATGTTTTTCTGCAAGGCTGAATAATACATGATTTCAAGTACTTAAAAAAAGAATACTGGTTATTAATATTGCTGCTAGTAGTTACTATCTAATGTTAGCAGCTAACACAAATAATACACACACACACACACACACACACACACACACACACACACACACACACACACACACACACACACAGTGACCGATTCTGACCGAGGCTAATTCATTGACATTTTCATTTTTTCACGTCATTTCAAAGCAGGGAATCGTATAGCTTCAAATTGACATTGGTTGTTCAGTTTGACCCACCAGTTTTAGAGATATGACTTTTAGAGTAATGTCTTGCAGAAAACGGCGAGTTGAGAAAACAGGCCTGAAAGTTTCACTTCTGTGGTCTCTAACATTACACCTAGCTACATGTTTAAAGGTGTGTGTGTGTGTGTGTGTGTGTGTGTGTGTGTGTGTGTGTGTGTGTGTGTGTGTGTGTGTGTGTGTGTGTGTGTGTGTGTGTGTGTGTGTGTGTGTGTGTGTGTGTGTGTGTGTGTGTGTGTGTGTGTGTGTGTGTGTGTGTGTGTGTGTGTGTGTGTGTGTGTGTGTGTGTGTGTGTGTGTATAAAATACAGTACAGTGGGAGTGGATTAACTAAGCTGCATGAATAAAACGTGTTCAAAGCTTTCACTTTTGCTTGGCTGTAAAGAGTGTCATTGAGTTGGTACAACTTGGTTTAGACAGCTGCTCTTTCAGGGGTACAGGCTTTAGTTCCGACACTATTATTGGTCCGACAGTCATTAGACAAACAACCTACCTCAAACCCTAACCTAACCATAACCGCAAGCACGGGAGCAGCCCATGTTCGAGCGCTAGTCCGACCGTTGTTCCCGCATGTCGGACTAATGCTCCTTCGGAATTACCATCGGATCCCCTCTTTCAGTATTCAAGGAAATTGTAAAAGTGTGAAACACACTTTATAGAAACTGTTGTAGTGTCAAATATGGCATGTTGGCCTTTTGTGTGATTTCTGTTTCTGACCTCGGCTTCAAAGCAATTTCAAATTGTATGTGTTCGCTGGTGTGATCGTAGGCGAGGGGGGATCTGAATGTTGTACGCGGAGCAGTCGTGGAGTGGGCTGAAGGGACACTAATAAAAATAAAAAAGTAGCCTAAGCAGCGCTCATCTTGATCCTTTCATGTGGTGTATGGCTTTGGAAAGCATGCTGCAGATTAGAGACGGAGAAAAGCATCCCACGGTGAACTCTATCAACTCCATTTGGACAGACGACGGTGACTCAGCAATCTGAGGTCAATGTTCCCCCCCTCCACGTTGTGCATTTGTCTGTGTGGGTGCGTGTGTATGCTTGGGCATATGTAATTGCCATAATTTCAATCAGAAGCCATTCGACGCTCTCCACTCTGCATGCATATACTGTACATGAGGATAGAACTGGAGCCTGACTGTGACCGATATAACGGTTTGACCAAGAAATATCATATTTGACTTATGCAGCTGATCACAGCTGTGTGTGTGTGTGTGTGTGTGTATATATATATATATATATATATATATATATATATATATATGGCCATAGCATAAGTGGTTAAATAAATGAAGTTCAGTTTGTGTATTTTAGATTTGACTTTTCATTTCATTGTATAATTCAAGTTATGTTCTCATATAAGTATACATTTCTTTTATCTATCAAAAAGTAATCTCTGTATTTGTATTTGTTTGCTGTCTCAAATATAAGCTTTAATGAATCAAAGCTAGGTGTTTCAATGTATTTATTTTATTATTTTTATGATAATATATCGGTTAAAAATATCAGTGATCAATTAGGTGATCGTGACTCTATAAAATGGGGATTAGCATTGGATCTATAAGTGTGAATGAACATAATGCTCTGGCAGCGGTGCAGAGGTGGGAGGTTGATCAAGGTTCCCTGGAGACATGCTGCCAGGCGAGACCAGACCACCACACATCACTGCTGCCTGTGTTTCCACTGGGATGGGAGGCGGGGGAGGGGAGGGGAGGCAGCACATCATGCTTTTTCTGACTGGCATAGGTTGTTGCCTGGATATTTTCCCCATCTGTGTTAACGGTGTGTGCATGGATGGAGTAGTATGTACAGTTATGTGTGTACCTACTCCTGTAAGTAAGCCAAGCATGTGGATATATGTGTGTACGTTGGTTGGTGTGTGCAGTGGATGTGTGTTGAATTGATGAATATATAGACGGTCTATCCCACATATAACGCATATATCTGAGGATCATGTCCCAGAGGCAACAGAGCTGAGGGGGTGGAAAGGGGGTGAAATTTCATATTGCTCTGTCAGGATTGAATACCCAGGAATGCACACCTCCTCTGGGCTAGGAAAGAAGTTTGCGGGTTCAGTGGTCCAGGGACGGAAATGTAACAACATTTACACTGGCATTTAAAATTCCTTTTTATTTTAACATTTTATGACTACTGTACTAGGTCAGTCAGTGACTTTTAAGAAATAAAAATGTCTTCATAAAGGACACAAATTGACCAAACTCAGTCGACCAGTGCCTTATTCTTTACAGCTCCAGGGTGTGTAGAAAATAAAAACATCTTGGAGATATGAAACGTAGGCCAAATAGCGTTATGCTAGGAGAGATCTTGATAAACTCTGTTGTCTTATCAGAAAATGTCTCTGAAATGGTTTCCTGCCCACAGGGGCCTTGTGTGTAGAACAGTTGTGGCAGTGCATGGATCGGATCTTGGGGTATAATTTTGTTGTTTTTGCCAGGTGCTTGAAATTTGAAAGCAGCCTGGACTACATTTGCTACCTCTCTACTAGCAACCGTAGTAGACACGTTTTCATGATTGGCTGCCTGCCTGCCTCTAGGTTGCCGCTAAGCCAATGGGAGACTTACGCATAAAGCCCATAGTCTGAACGGCATAAAACCCATACTCTGAAGAACGCCACAACGTGAAGCCGTGCTGCCAGGGGTCACCAACATGTCCGTATACGGACAAATGTGTCCGTGGCAAAGATTTGGTCTTGTCCGTGTCCGTGACAAATGTTTTGATTTTCTGTTTCACACACCATTATAATGTTCTTATTTTGATCATAAGACCCAATTACTGTATGCCAATCTCCAGGTTTTCTTCAGAATATGTATGACAATTATTTATTATGACACTATGGCACATTAGAAGTCCCAACTAGTACTAGTGGTTCTCAAATGTTTTATTTGCAATGACCCCTGTAACTCTGAGAGTGTTCAAATGGAACCAAATGGACCCGTAAGGTTCCATTTGAACACTCAGAGTTACATACCTGTTATTCAGGGCTATCTATTAGTGTTTCTGGTAATAATATTGTCCACTCATTTTGTATGTCTGTGGTATGTTGACAACAATGGCCACTGCTTGCTGCACCTGGCAGTTATGACTGATTCATTATTGTTTCTTTACTGGTGGCGTTGTGTCGCTGTGTTGCATATTTGTATTGTATTGCAGGGGTTCTCAACGTTTTTGGCCGGGGACCCCCGGAAATGCTTTGGCAATGTCTCGGGACCCCCGCCCCGCCCCCTCCCGACCCCCAATATAAATTGACAGCTACAATAACCTTAAACCATATTGGGCGGGAACCCCTTTTGGTGTTTTAAGCATTGTTATAATTTAGCTATTGAAAAATAGCAGATCTACAAGCTCATAGCACGCCACCGAGTGGCGCGCTACGAGCTTGTAGGTCTGCTATTTTTGAAAAATCGTGAAAATAAAATTTAAAAAAAATCTTTTTTTTTTTTCTTTTTTTTAAATAATTTGGGGACCCCCTAAAATATTTTGGCGACCCCCCCGAGGGGTCGCGACCCACGGGTTGAGAACCCCTGTTGTATTGTATTGTTTGATGGTGTTGGTTGTTCAAGTGATGGGTTTCTTTGCAATGCATCTGTTAACCCATTTAGGCCTGAGGTCGAAATTAAAAAATGTCAGATCTACAAGCTCATAGCGTGGCACTTGGTGCCGCGCTATGAGCTTGTAGATCTGCTATTTTTCAATAGCTAACGTATAACATAATGCTTAAAACACAGGGGTTCCCGCTCAGAATGGATTAAGGAACAAAGTTGCATCGGCAGACGTTAAGCCTACATTTATTTTGTATTTTGTATTTTGTGTTATTACGTGTTGTAAGATCAGCTATTTCCACTATTTTTACTATTTATCTATTTTGTTTTTTTGAAAGTATACAATCTATAATAATAACGCCAGTTATTTGTCATATCTACCCTGTGCACTTTTTAAACTGAATTCATTGTAATTTCTATTCATAACGTTCCAATTTCCAATGCCAAAAATACAATTAAATTGTTAATCGCAATTATTTTATTTAGACAATTAATCGTCAACTTAAATGTGTAATCGTGACAGCCCTAATCCTGAGTTGGAACAGGTTCAGTATCTCTCACTCAATGACTGTCATTGCGGCTGTTGTGACGATTACATCTTTTTCTGTTGTTGTTGTTGTCACTCTAACCACCCTGCCGTTCCTTAACTTGTGCTCAGAGTATTATCTGTCTAATGAATGGCTATGTAGACAAGATCATGTAAATACGTCTGTCAAGGACTTAGGCCGTATAAAATACAGTTTTGCCTCTATGTGAGCAACCCGTCTTTATCCACTCCTTGATTCATAGAAAGCTCGACTCACAATGAGCTGGATCAGAACGTCCCCATTTTGTATGTTCCGCAACACAAGAGTAGCCTCTACAATGAAGGGTTTGATTTCCAAAATGACATATACAGTACAACGTTTTAAATGATTGTTGTTTTGTAAGTTAAGCCATCATGCTATGTTAGTTTTCTTTTAGATGATTTGCTAGGGTGGTTCAGTGTCTTGATAAAGGACAGTGCACAGGAGGAGTACATGGTTGGTGATGGACATGGACACAAATTCAGTAGCTAATTATATGGGGATTGAACATGGACATGGTCCTTTCACGAACAATATAGTTTCTCAACCTAGTTCGGCTATCCTGCTGCTAAATTGGGACTTTTTTAAAGATAGGAACTACATCTAATTCCCTACACCACTGGAAATTTTCAGGTAGATTTATGTTTTCCAGAATCATTGTTTTTTTGGAACACAAACGTGTAGCACTAGCAGCCGGAAATACCATTATAACTCAATGGCTTGAGCGAGCGGAAGAGCAGCCCGGACATCACATTTGACGTCTGGGATGACGCACGTTACGCACATGACGTCGCTGAACGTCCGTCCTCCTCCATGAACGTGCTGTAGTTCCACTTTTCGCCAGTAGGTAGTGGCAGCTTCAACGTTGGATAGCCTTACTGGGGGCTTGGGGAGACCCGAGTTTGAATCCTGGGTGTTGCATGTATATATTGAGAGAGAGGCTGAAGCAAAGCGCTGTTACTCCCCGTCATTTTATTTGGTGATTTGGTGCCTGCACCCTCCTTTCTCAAGAGAGTGCCCTGAGTGCCCTCTACCTTTTTGAGTTAATTGTTTTAATATCATAATCTTTTTTCTGTAACTAATTAATCTAAATTAATTTAAGTCCCAGCCCTAGTCTCCATAAATTTGTCCCCCCCCCCCCCTGCCAGACAAGATTGACAGTTTTATCGGTATTTCTTCTCTGTCTGGAGTTTACAAAGCCTTGTTCACTGCTCTTCTTCTGTTAGCTGATAGAATTGTGTCAAGGCTGTTTGACATCCCTCAGACACTGTGTACCACTTGTTCTCCTCCATTGAGTGAGTATTATACTGTATACAAGTTTGTGCACATGTTTGCTTGTGCATGTTCAGTGGTGAAAAATTACTAGGTACAAGTAAAATGTTCAGGTGTTTTTACTTACTACTTTCCAAATTTCTTTCACTTCTACTCCACTACATCTCGCAAATATTGTCCTTTTACTCCACTACAATTTTTGGAAAACTAGTTACCAGTTAGGTACTTTCTAGATTTGAATAATAACGAGATAATCTCGAGAATCGCTATTTAATCCTCCTGTGCCAAAACGAGTTTACGAGCTTTGATTAATATGCATTAATCCAGCATTAAAAATAATATTTTTGTTACTCAGATGGTAAAACTCCAGCCTACATCCGAATCCGATGTGCTCGTGACCGTGCGCACGCTTATTACTTATTAGTCCTTTTTCTGCTCAAAATGAGAAACTTTAGGAGCTTATAAAACATTAAAACAAGCTAAGCTAATGATGCTGCTGCTCCCACGAGATCGTCCCCCTCCTAGAGCAAGGCTACACTACAGCTGTAGAGGGATACACTTCCTTGTTGGTCAGGGGGTTCTTCTTCTAATATGGTTTTTCGCACATTTCTCTGGCACTGGCTCCGTTACTACAGAGTAACAGAGTATTTTCATATTCCAATATTGATACTTAAGGTAGGTGTGTGTGTGTGTGTGTGTGTGTGTGTGTGTGTGTGTGTGTGTGTGTGTGTGTGTGTGTGTGTGTGTGTGTGTGTGTGTGTGTGTGTGTGTGTGTGTGTGTGTGTGTGTGTGTGTGTGTGTGTGTGTGTGTGTGTGTGTGTGTGTGTGTGTGTGTGTGTGTTGTTTAGGAGGGAGGAAGGGAAGGAAAGGGATGTCGGGCTCAGTGCCCAATCCATAAAATGACTTGTGTACATTTGTAAAGCAGTGGCAGAGTTCCCAGCACAGTGCCCCCCCACTCCCCTTTGATGTCACCGGCCCTGACATCTTCACTATGTTTTTTTGTGGGTGAAAGTCTCCTTCGCAGTACATCGCGTAGCAGCGAGGTCTGTGATTGGAGGCTTTGCAGCACATCGCGTAGCGGAGAGGCCTGTGATTGGAGGCTTTGCAGCAATTGTGGAAAAAGTACTAAAAAGTGTTACTTAAGTAAAAGTATCAATATGGCAATTCAGAACTTACAGAGTAAAAGTATAAGTCATGAATTAAAAATGTACAGGGTCGAGCGGTATGGCCTGTTGCGGGTTCGAGTCCCGATCCCGACGAACTTTGCCGCATGTCTTCCCCCCCATCTCTCTCCCCCTTTCCTGTCATAATACTGTAAAAATCAATCAATAAAGGCAAAAAGCCAAAAAAAGATCTCTTAACAGGTTGACTGCGGACCATTTACGGCCGTCTTTCAGGCTAGACTGCCTATGTTTAAAGTTACCTTTGAACATCCACTGCACCGACCGCTGAGACCGGTGTAATCGCTTGTTGTAGTGTTGAAAAGTATTCCAAAGTGGTGACCACAACAACAGAACGGAGTAGGAAGCGCTCTGCACCGTTCCACCCCCTCCATTGTAAACAATACGTCATCAAAACGCATCTCGAATCGCAGGTATAGTGTTCTACAATTAATTAACTCGAGCAACTTGTGTTTAGAAGTCAAAGGGTAAAAATGTACTTGGGTAAAAGTACAAAAGTATTGGCATCAAAATGTGTAAAAGTACTCATTGTGCAGAATGTCCCATTTCAAGTTGTCAAATGTATAATTGCGACACATTGTGAGCTTGTACATCGGCTGTTTTCAAATGAACAAAATGTATATAGAGCTGAACTGGTTAATGTCTTTTTTTGTAATAATAATCAAAATCTACAAAGTAACTAGTAACGTAATGTTTTCAAATAAATTTAGTGGGGTAAAAGTACAATATTTGCCTCTGAGATGTAGTAGAGTAGAAGTAAAAGTATTGGCAATTGGAAATACTCAACTAAAGTACAAATACCTCCAAATTGCACTTGAGTACAGTACTTAAGTAAATGTACTTTGTTGCTTTACATCAGTGCTTTGCAGCACATGGCGTATCGGCGGCAGCTGTGATTGGCCACTAGCATGCACACGACACAACATAACCCGCGGCAATGATGGATGGTCGATGGCTTTAGACAGCGTTTCACGTTTCCTTGAGAAACCTGGCCGTGCACGTTTCTCGTCTCAAATGATGATCACATTCATCACCTCGGGCATACGTATGCCGAGAGAGCACTCAAGGAGTTGCTTACATGCAGAGAGGGCACCCAAGGAGTTGCTTACATGCAGAGAGGGCACCCAAGGAGTTGCTTACATGCAGAGAGGGCACTCAAGGAGTTGCTTACATGCAGAGAGAGCACTCAAGGAGTTGCTTACATGCAGAGAGAGCACTCAAGGAGTTGCTTACATGCAGAGAGGGCACCCAAGGAGTTGCTTACATGCAGAGAGGGCACCCAAGGAGTTGCTTACATGCAGAGAGGGCACCCAAGGAGTTGCTTACATGCAGAGAGAGCACCCAAGGAGTTGCTTACATGCAGAGAGGGCACCCAAGGAGTTGCTTACATGCAGAGAGGGCACCCAAGGAGTTGCTTACATGCAGAGAGAGCACCCATGGAGTTGCTTACATGCAGAGAGAGCACTCAAGGAGTTGCTTACATGCAGCGAGGGCACCCAATGAGTTGCTTACATGCTGAGAGGGCACCCAAGGAGTTGCTTACATGCAGCGAGGGCACCCAAGGAGTTGCTTACATGCAGAGAGGGCACCCAAGGAGTTGCTTACAGCAGTGGTTTTCAGCCCTTCTCATATCAAGGCCCATTATTTATTCAGCATTTAAGCCACGGATGGACCACCATCTGATGAGATTTAGCCTACTCGGACTCCTGATGAGATTTAGCCTACTCGGACCCTAAACTAAAGAATAATTTGTGGTCGTAAATTGTGTGTGTGTGTGGCGCGTATATCTTAGTAGAAGAGGCAAACAAATATTGTTTATGCCGTTGGCCTGTTTATTTGTATACATGTGTAAACTTGAAACATTATTGTACTGTAAAAGGGCCTCTTTTCCCCTGATCTTTATCTTTTTTTAGTATAACAGTATTAGTTTAGATTGATACACGATAATCAACACTAACACTTTAATTTAGAACACAGCCAAATCAAATCATAGTACATACGTGTTCAATCAATTATTCAATCAAAGCAAACGGCACAAACAATATTAGTTTTCCTCTTCTACAAAAAAATAAAGTTACAAGTTACTGTCGCGTGTTGCCATTCTCGCGTACTTGTATTATTTCCCACCACGGAGTACCCTTGCATCTCGGAGGACAGGCAAGACGGGCAGTGTCGGTAGGCCAATCAGAGGCAGGCGGGGCGTTACCATGTCTATGCTCGGACGTAGAAAAGATATGCGTGCGTGCGTGCGTGCGTGCGTGCGTGCGTGCGTGCGTGCGTGCGTGCGTGCGTGCGTGCGTGCGTGCGTGTGTGTGTGCGCGTGTGTGTGTGTGAGACTGTGACTGTGAACCCCATAGTGATGATGTTGATTGGCTGAGCACGGCATGTGATATTTATTTGTTTGGTTCAGGAATCATGTTTGTTAGTGTGTGCCGATCACATACTGGGTTTTCTCAAAACTGGGGTTTCTGTGTGAATGTTCTCCATTCAGTCGTATTGCTACTTGCCATGATTAGTCCTTATGCTTGATTCTTAAAGGGAAGGCAGCTGATTTATGAGAAGATAATAGCTTTTTGGTCCTCATAGTGAAGGATTAACTACACGCACATCCAACAGTGCAGTGCAACAGGTGCTGGGTTAAGTGTAGAACATGATCACTTCAGCCTTTGCGTCGGGTTAATTCACATGAAAAGGATCTACATTTCTTTCTTTATCATTATCAGAACATTTCGATGCATCGAAACGTTCTCCAATAATGATTAATAAAGAAATCTAATCTAGACTGTAGCTCGGCGTGTGGGAATGCACACTGTTTCATTGACAATATATGTTACAGTTAATACAGCACGATTGGAAAAACCAGTCGGATTGAAAAAGGAGTGCTCATTTTCTTGGAGTTCACATCCTGCCGCAGGGGGGCACGGGCCAGGGGGGCACGGGTACTTTCCCAGTCCCACATGGCAGTGCAGGATCCATGCACACTGCATCCATCAGAGACCCAGAGTGAATCAGAGTGATTTGATCATGTGTTTCTCAGTGAGAGCAGTGCTGATAATGGAAGAGAGATCTACCGGTTCACCAGTGTCTCCGTGCCACCCTCATCTTTTCTCTGAGCGGAGAAAATGAGCATAAGAAGACACCTGGTGGGTCACCTGGGGACGTCGTTGTAGAATGTGTTATTTATATGGAAAACGGCAAGAGTGTATTTCTTTATGTTGCTGTGCTGTCGGGCAAAAATCCTCTTATATCCATATTCTAACTTTTGTATTTTCTTTTGTAAATTATCGCCTTGTGTTGATCATACTACAGCGCCACACAAAAACATCAAAAGTAGCAGATGCACAAGCCCGAAAAGCACGAAGCGACAACAACTACTGCTACTTTTGCCATTTTTGATCTTGGATCCTGAAACAGTTGTGGACATTCCACCCAACAGAGACTTGTTTGTAATGCATTGAATTCACTCACATCAGACATTGGCTTATAATACTTGCAGAAAGAGTGTCCATTGCATTTAATTTCGTAACATTATTAGTAGTTTGCATTGGCAAGGCTATCTCTATCTCCTGTCTGCCCTGCATAAATGTGTGTTCCATGAGACTGTGAAATGCGTACAAACAAAGACTGACATGTCAGGAACTCAGGATACTGAACAATTCCAGAACAGGAAGTTAGAAATGATCGAGCATTAGCATCGATTTATTTACTTAGTGCAATATACAAAGGTTCTTTTATGTCTTGACATGGGAACAGGGTCACGCTTGAACTAAAAGCAGTTACACCGGTTCTGGGAATGGATAATAATAGTAACAGAGAAAGCCTTTTGAATTTCGTCGTAACTGTTGGTGGCGGTTACACTAGGACTGGGATCTCGCCAGCACACACATACCACCCAAACAAGAAAAAACAAACAAGAAAAGTACAGTTGTAAGCTATCTTACTGGAGTGGAATCTGTGCATGAAATTGCACTACACATTAGCACTGGAGCAAACGGACTCCTCGCCTTCTTCCTACGGCATGTGGTTCTGTGTTGTTTAAAGGTTAATGTGGCATTTAAACTCTGGGTTTATGAGCTCAGCTGAGAATTGATGTGGTAGTCTGATATACACCATGGTGTGTGTGTGTGTGTGTGTGTGTGTGTGTGTGTGTGTGTGTGTGTGTGTGTGTGTGTGTGTGTGTGTGTGTGTGTGTGTGTGTGTGTGTGTGTGTGTGTGTGTGTGTGTGTGTGTGTGTGTGTGTGTGTGTGTGTGTGTGTGTGTGTGTGTGTGTGTGTGTGTGTGTGCGTGCGTGCGTGTGTGCGTGCGTGCGTGCGTGCGTGCGTGCGTGCGTGCGTGCGTGTGCGTGCGTGCGTGCGTGCGCGCGCGCGCGCGTGCGTGCGTATGTATGGTCAAGGAGGAATCCTCTGTCCATCTCACTTTTTTCCGCATCTCTCTATCACCACTGCCCATGGGTTTTTGAACGACTGAACTCTTGGTGTGTGCATTTGTCTTTGTAATGAATGATGGCTTTGTGCAACTGCAACCCTGCTATGATACACTTCTCTGATTAGTTGCTCTTGTTCTTGCTGACAGTCTCATCACGTTGTCCTGCATTCACACTCAACTCATTAAGCAGGGATGAAAGTGGATTGAAATTCTTGCCATTGCAAGCGCAAGCTAGAAACAAATACTAACAAAACAAAAAACACAAAACCATACTACACCTCCAACCTGCATCACTTATCACCAGTTTAAGTCTTTTATTTGACAGACAAGTGGAAGAGAGAGACAGGAAGTGCATAGTGAGTAGGGAAAGACATTGAGCAGCATGTACTCTTTTAATGCATTTAATGAAGCAGAGAGATGCATTTGGAAATAATTTAGCATGTTTGCAAATTATTATTATTATGTATTTATTCTGACATCACAACGAACGGACATTTAGCATAGATGAATCATAGAAAACTACAGCATAATGAAGTGTAGATGAAGATAACTGCACAGCATGTTTCCCTTCTTCCAAGTCTTCCACATTGGGCCTACAAGATATATTATGTGGCTTGTGCCTGGTACTAGGGGACAGTGTGTCACAAAAATCAATCACAATGAGCAAGGATCGGATCTAATCCGTGACCTCAAATTGCTTTGAAGAGCTTGAATCTTGATGTGAAGTGCACACCACACACTCACAGTTAAAATTAGAGTCCCTACATGGCAGAAGTTTACAATTGCTTCCGTTTCCTCACTGCACAAAGCCACCACGATTAGAATATAAATAATTATCTTTCTTTTTTGCGTAAATATTATATTTACATTGAAAATATGATTACATTGTGTCTTTATAATCAAAAGGCAAATTGAATCATGGATTTGGAGAATTGTGACACCCTACTGAATGGGGAGATATGGAAATGCCCTTTTCCTTACTATCAACCAGTGTTGATTTTGACAGCAAATGTAGTCTCTTGAAGTCTATTGAATAGTTTTCATTTAGTTTTAGTCACATTTTAGTCACCTGGAATGTTTCAGTGTTAGTCTAGTAAAAGGTATTTTGGCGGGCCTTGATGCCGTCATTTTACACTTGCTGAAAATTGATTTGCTATTTTCAGCATGCAACCAAGAGTGTATGACTTATACTCTTGTCCACTAGTCCCTTCCTAACATTTTAGTCTAGTTTTTATTTGTTGATGGAATTGTCAATATTTTAGTGTTAGTTTTAGTCATCATAGCTTAGTTTTCATTTAGTTTCCATTTAGTTTTTTCACCAGTGAAAAAAGGTAGTCGGCAAACATTTTTGGTCATAGTATTAGTCGACGAAATCAACACTGCTCTCAACTCTGAAGTGATAGACTGTTCAGATATAGTGCCCATCAATAAAATGGCTCAGTTCACTCTTATTACAGCAGCAGCGGTGCTGCTGTCACAACAGAAAATCATGTTGGCAACTTGTTTATTTCAGAGAAAAGCATTCTGTGACAAGTAGATGACGGGTATGGAGTTGAACATTCTGCTCTAGTCCGCTTGTCCTTTATGTTGGTGGTTCCCAAGCCTTTTTGCCCGTCACACACTCTCCCAGGACCCAAACTAGTGAAAATAGCAGATCTACAAGCTCACAATGCAACGCTTCGCGCAGTGTTGTGAGCTTGTAGATCGGCTAATTTCTTCTAATTTATCGAATTTCTTAGATTTTTCTTTGAAGTTCCTGAAAAAAATCTTTGCATTTTGGTTTAATTCATGAAAAGTTTAGCTTTTTTTGGGAATGTTTTGAACTAATAATAATGATTAAAAACCAAATTCAGGAAACCAAAAACAAGGGGACCATAACAATGTGTCCACCACGACCCAGGAACGGGTCCCGACCGTGACAGACAGTGCTTTATGTCAGTGGTTCCCAAAGTGGGGTCCAGTTCCAGGGGGTCCCCAGCAAAATGATAGTTGGGAACCAAATGGACCCTTATGGGTCTGTAACTCAGAGAGTGTACAAATGGAACCAAATGGACCATTTGTACACTCTCAGAGTTAAATCAACATTGATTTTACTATATAAATTGGGGGGTCCCAGAGCTAGAAATGCCATTAAATGAGGGTCCGTACTCCGTAGACTAATGCATGTCAAACTGGGGGTCCTTGAAATTAAACTGGTTGAGAATCACTGCTAGAGCCGTCCCTGGCATATCTTTTCAAACATGAAAAAGTTTGGGAAGCACTGCTTTATGTGTCTGTCCCCATCCCTCCTGTCTTTATGTGTCTGTCCCCATCCCTCCTGTCTTTATGTGTCTGTCCCCATCCCTCCTGTCTCACTGCTTTATGTGTCTGTCCCCATCCCTCCTGTCTCACTGCTTTATGTGTCTGTCCCCATCCCTCCTGTCTCACTGCTTTATGTGTCTGTCCCCATCCCTCCTGTCTCCTTTATGTGTCTGTCCCCATCCCTCCTGTCTCCTTTATGTGTCTGTCCCCATCCCTCCTGTCTGTCCCCATCCCTCCTGTCTCACGCTGCTCTTCTCAACGCTGTGTGTGTGTGTGTGTGTGTGTGTGTGTGTGTGTGTGTCCACAGATGCGTCCTCCTGCCCCTGTTGAGTGTCAAGCCTCCGCAGCAGTCCCTCTTCCTGCTGGTGGACTCCGTGGACGAGGGCTGCCTGCCTGTGGAGGGTGGTGGCCATGGGGGCGGGGAGCAGAGGTCGTCCCCGCCCAGCTCCCCCAGGACCATCGCCGAGCTCCTGGCGGCGCACCACGAGTTCCTGCCCCCCTGGTTGCTGCTCATCTGCTCAGCGCGCCGGCAGAACAAGGCCATCACCAAACTGTTCACAGGTAAAACCAACGATGAGATGAGGTTTACGTCGTGTGAGTGATCTACAAGCTCACAATGCGTCGCGTTGCGATACGTTGTGAGCTTGTAGATCGGCTATTTAATAATAATAATAATACATTTTATTTATAAGGCGCCTTTCAGGGCACTCAAGGTCGCCGTACAACAAGATAAAAACAGTTAATACAAAACACAGTTAAAAGCACTAGCAAAAATATATAGTACAGGATCTGTAAAGTATGTGACAGGTTGTATGTAGTCTCGCATTGCCAGACTGTTGCCTCTCGCAATAGAACGGAAGTTCTATCATGACTCGAGTAAAATATAAAGAGCAAGTGGAGCCTCCTCCCCACTTCCATTTTGTCTTTACAGTCGTGCAAATCTATCCTAATTTAAATCTAAGCATAATTATATAGCTTGCTACTTAGAAGAAATGGAAATCAAAAATAAGCTCTAAAGATATTTTAAAATATATTTTCGTGAATGGAAATGGCAGCTTCATTACTCGGATTTCGGGATGTGTAGTTCCAGACTCTGTTGATTGTGGAATAGTTGACTGGCTACGCGAGACTAGGTTGTATGGAGTGTACACTATACTGAGTGCATATTCAGGCAAATGAATATACACAGGTTAGTTATTTCAGAGAGATATATTTCTATAAGTGACAGGGATATTCTATTTCAGGCTGTGTGGCTTGACACAGGAGTACACAGATTGTACTACCAGTGTTGGAGTCAAATATACTTCGGCAGGACATAATAAATGCAGCAGGATTTGAACCTGATATTTCTGTGCTTTTGCGGGGCATTTTTGCTGACTCATGCAGAATGACTTGATGATGAGTGAGCAGGTTTGGGTTTCAGTGTCTTGCTCAAGGATACTTAGGCAGGATATGGGGCTGTTAGTGTTGCTATGTATATTATAGCACCATTTAATTTTTTATTTTTTATTTTAAAAAAAATCTGAAAATGTAGGTTAGAGTCAGGGTGGGGCAGAGAAGATGGATGAGCTCACAGTCTTTAAACGGACCCTCGTCGTGACCATGTGTTTCAGTATTCACTGTTTGAGCCAGGATTGCGTTTCTAACCTCTTGTGCAACAGCCCTCTTTAGTGAAGACATTTGAAAAATGTTTTTGAGAAAGTGTCTTTTAAAGAAAATGCTATATATGGCGGAAAGTTTTGATTGTACCATTCAGGTGATATATAGGCCAGAACATAATGATTGTACCATCTACAGGTGATATATAGGCCAGAACATAATGATTGTACCATCTACAGGCGATATATAGACGCCTTATCAGACGACGTCACACTGATAAGAAACGGCATGCGCGTGCATAAAGGCAGCAGAAGAACTGGTCCTCTCATAAGATGCAATGGAAAAGTTCTAACTGCACTCACGTGTAAAAAATGCCCCATCAAACTTTCAGGTGCTTTTTTTCTCCCAGTGTGGAGGAAGAATGATTAGGATTTTTATTGTGATCTCTCACCCTTGAAATATATAATCCTTGGTTTCTGTTGTGTTTGAACAATAATAGCAATTCAAAACAGTTGTGCTCAAAACCACACCTCCAGCGCTGTCATAAGAACGGGAGGTGCGCTCATGAACACGGCAGCAGAGCCTATTTGTGCACGGCTGCACGCGCACCTGCAGTCCAAGTATAATTTATGCTTCGTCCCGCGATGGTGTCGCGCACGCAGACCTCTACGCTCACAACAGTCGCATCTGCGATGTGAGCTTGTATATCAGCTGTTCTCTGTGCGCAATACTGTTGGGCTTTGAAGTATAAATGTCTCCTAGGGTGCATCTCACTAGCCAACTCAAAGAGGAGGTTGAATGGACTGAAACCAGCGCTCCCCAAAACAACAGGTTTGGAGGTCTGTTGGGAATTGATTACATGAAACAGTCACCCGTGCGCCCAGTCCCAATGTTTGTAAACAAATAATTGGTCTATAGGCCAGAACATAATGATTGTACCATCTACAGGTGATATATAGGCCAGAACATAATGATTGTACCATCTTCAGGTGATATATAGGCCAGAACATAATGATTGTACCATCTACAGGTGATATATAGGCCAGAACATAATGATTGTACCATCTTCAGGTGATATATAGGCCAGAACATAATGATTGTACCATCTTCAGGTGATATATAGGCCAGAACATAATGATTGTACCATCTACAGGTGATATATAGGCCAGAACATAATGATTGTACCATCTTCAGGTGATATATAGGCCAGAACATAATGATTGTACCATCTTCAGGTGATATATAGGCCAGAACATAATGATTGTACCATCTACAGGTGATATATAGGCCAGAACATAATGATTGTACCATCTACAGGTGATATATAGGCCAGAACATAATGATTGTACCATCTACAGGTGATATATAGGCCAGAACATAATGATTGTACCATCTACAGGTGATATATAGGCCAGAACATAATGATTGTACCATCTACAGGCCATATATAGGCCAGAACGTAATGATTGTACCATCTACAGGCGATATATAGGCCAGAACATAATGATTGTACCATCTACAGGCCATATATAGGCCAGAACATAATGCAAGCTGGTGTAGTGCCACCATGAGTCCTATAGAAAGACTTGGGGTGGAGGTACTTCCTTCACTTCCGTGGTACTTCCTTGTGTGCATCTTGGGCCACAGATCTAATCTCCGTCCATGGCCTCCTGGCCTGGCTGAGCTAAATATAGAGCATCCAGTCTGTATAGTTCTTTTTATATTGTCAGCCGAGAACTTGAGTTACCACATGGTTTCTTGTTTCTAAGCTACCATTATTTGCTTAACATTTGTACCATCCATTTGCAAGAGCAGGTTTCAAATATTTCTATCTATCTATCTATCTATCTATCTATCTATCTATCTATCTATCTATCTATCTATCTATCTATCTATCTATCTATCTATCTATCTATCTATCTATCTATCTATCTATATTTTCTAAATGAAACGCACGAGTCACACGTTTTAAATTCAGTATGTGACAGCTTTTTCACCTTGGCATTGGCATTAAGGTTTGGCGAAGAGGCGAAGCCATCAAAATCCTTTTTATTAGAATGTTCTGAATGCTTTTGTCACCTGTGGTCATTCAAATCAAATTTTGGGTGCTCCATATCGTTTCTGTCGGGTGGAAAACTTCACACGTCCCGAACAGTGACCTTTTCCGGATTCATATTCTAAAATGGCAAAAGTAGCAGATCTACAAGCTCGAAGCGCAACGCAAATCTGCTGCTTTTGATACTTTTGTGTGACGCTGTACTGTAGTGTGATCAAGTAGTAGAGCATTAGTTTACGAAAAAAGCAACAAAAAATGCCACAAAAAGTTAAAATATGGAGATAAGAGGTTACTGCTCGGCGACAACGATAAATGACTTCCAGAGTCAGTGGTCAGTATAAACGTCACACTCCTGTTCCTAGCCTCTTGCTGCTAACAAGCATTCCAAACCGCATGGGCAAAAAAGAAAGGAAACATCCAGCTTGTGAAAGTGTTATCGTGATTCGTGACCAACTGCTGTCTTTACCTTCACAGCTAAGAAAGCAGCAGCATGCCACAAAACTAGATTCTACCACCCACGTAGCAGGAGCTTTGGTAAAGAACAATATTTCAGTGATTTCCTGAGTAGTGAAATTGTGCGTGATATCATAAATGAAATTGCAGCTCATTTTAATTTACGTACTTGGCATTTTGGTTTTCTCGCCCTCCCTTCTGGATGGCATTTTGGAGATAGTTTCACATCACCCTTTTTTAAAATGAAATGCTCCTATAAACAGGAGCTCACCATTTCTACTGACAACGGACTCTGGAAGTATATAATAATTCTGTGGGTCCGAGCGACTACAGGTCTGTAAAAGTCAAAGTATATAGGTCTCTAAAACTGCCAGACTTACCCTTCTTTTAAGGCTGTTCTGAAACGGTGAACATGAGGGCCATTCTCCACGTTGCATGTCTGATTAGGCCTATCTAGTTGTCAGGACAGCGGCCTACGCAGCGGTGACGAGCAGCAACAACATTAATCAAGGGCCACAAGGCCGTGTGGGAGGAAGGTCCTTCCTGCAGGCTGCACAGTGCTGAGCATCCATCTACCTTTCCACAAACAGCCTTTCTGTTCCCTCCGCACTTGACACTTTGCATGGTTATGTAATATATTCCAATTGATGTGATCCTTTCTGTTTTGTTCCATACTCTGCAAGTCTATGTTGTTGCTGTCGGGCTAGAAACCCTACGCCCTACTCGATCATACTACAGCGCCACACAAGTAGCCGATCCACAAGCGACACGTTTTGAGCTTGTAGCTTGTTTTTTATTGCGCTTTGTCAGGTACAGGCTTTGAGAAAAATATTCAAAGAGCCTATCAGTGATCTGCAGCTACTCAGTCAGGGGTAAATAGAAACTGAATGTTGGATGATTAAAAGTCCTTGATCTTTATAGGATTACAGTCACATACTGTAATTGAGGAGGTGTTTGTTCAGCCTCTTCTTTTTTCTTCTTCTTCTAATTCTTATCCCACGATTTTGCAACCCATTGTTTTCACCCAGTCTCAATTATCGAATGTAATCCTGGGCGCTACACTTCCTCTGCCAACCTGGGGAGGGCAGCGGACTGACCTCATGCTTCCTTCTATGTATGAGGAGTCCAAGCGGCTTCTTTTCACCTGACAGGGGGGAGATTCCCCGGCCGGACATCGCGTGGAAGGAACACGTTATTCCGACCAGTTCCTTTCCCTTGTTCAGTCTCTTCTTGAATGTATGGACACTACTGGTGTAATGTCTCCAACAACTGCAGGGGGAAGGCTGTTCCATATTGAGTAGAGGAAGCTCCTATCAAGGCATTTGGTGCTTTCCACCCGACAGAGAAGATACACACGTAGCTAGCTAGGTGTTAATGAATGAAGCTATTCAAGTTCACACTGTAAATTCCACTGCACATGATGGTACAGTATAGGTTTCCATTATGTTCCATTACCTTTCCACTTTCAGTTACGGCCGCACAATGTCAAATGTAGTTGTTGTGACACTTAACTGCAAAACATGTTGATTAACAAAATATGCGGAGTGGTTACTAAAGCCTGGCCTAGATAGTTAACTAAATGAAAGTTTTCCCTCTGAGATCTAACTTTCCTGAGAAATGTGTTGGCCTGTGCCATACAGCAGCACGTTGTGTGAAACCTTGTACCTTGTACAAGGTACCTACCCACAAAGTTAGAATATGGAGATTCAGCCCGACAGCGACGATTTGCTCTTGAAACACGACCACCAGTGATTATGGATGCGAAACGATGGGGTCGTCGCCGGGCCATTGAAAAGGGGACAGCCGAAGCAGCATGACACGAGACAATGTATTCGGCTAAGTGTTATTTACTGTAACAAGGTAGAGTTTATGATGCTCGGGGTAGCACTAGGTTGTGTCCCGTTGTGTGTGTGTGAGTGTGTGAGTGTGTGAGTGTGTGAGAGAGAGAGCAGCGAGATGCTCCAGCAGGCTTCTAATCGGCCCTGGCAGTTCTCTTCAGCTGATGCGTTTTCAGCACAGCCTTTGTTTTGTCTAGACTCTGTCTTCCGCTTGTAGCTCAACTATTGAGACATTTTCTGCAAGGCCTGCTTTCTCATCTTCACAGGCACATGACAGGCGTGTGCACACTTACACACTCACTCTCCGCATCTCCCATTGGCCCTATTATGACAGCCATGTGAACACTCCTTATTCATGCCGCCCCAGACCTAAAATAGACGGGAGGACTTCAGAGCATCACATTGAGGCCAAGTATCTGCTAAAAATACCCACCATATTGTTTACAAGTTAGAGGTGGCATTGGCCCGCCAAAACACTTTTCATGCTCTGTGCAAAGCAAACTCTTTATTTTTACGAGAACGGCCTATTTTGCCTGGGGTGGAGGTTGTGTGGGTTTCCCAGCCAGTACACCCTGTGTTCTGCAGCGATATGGAACGATGTGGTTCCGTGAATATAGTGCCGATAAACTTTCAGAAACGACTTCTGACCAAAAGGGATTTTTTTCTGAAAAGTACAGCGGACTAGAGTAGAGTGCCCGTCGTCCAAAAGCTCAAAACAAAATAAATCTGAAGGAATTTGGAGGATTTCATCCGCTAGCTGAATCATTACTGTTGCCATAGATATGCAAGCTGAAATCACTTGGGGGGGGTGTAACGCATTTCTGTTCCAAGGATAGAGTTCTGTACCCCAGGAGTCACACTCTCGTGAATTCCTTTTTCCTTGCTCAACTGTTATTCCTTGTGTCGGTCTTGGAGCTGGAATGTGCTTTGGGAAGTTTTCAACACCTCTGAGACCCTGAGCAGGAAGAGGGAGGAGGCATTATATTCTGACTCCTTCCAACAGAATGCCTCACTCGCATCCTCTGGCCAATGCCTCGCAAACAAAGAATGTTCTGTTATGTTTCTGTGCTTGTAGTGAGGGAGAAGTAGAAATAACTTAAATCATTTCGGTGGGGGCATGGTGGCACAGTCGGTAGTGCTGTCGCCTCACAGCTGGAAGGTCTGGCCGGGGAAACTCTCCCATGTCAGGTGAAAATAAGCAGCATGGACTCCTCATGCATAGAATAAAGCATGAGGTCAGTCCACTGCCCCCCCAGGTTGGCAGAGGAAGTGTAGCGCCCAGGATTACATTAGATAATTGACACTGGGTGAAAAAATGGGTTGCAAAATCGTGGGATAAAAACTTACGGTAAAAAAAAAAGAACTTAAATCATTTCTACCAGAGCATCATCATCATCATCCCTCTGTCTGCCATCGCATCAACATTATCACTCCATTTCCTACGTATTCCCTCCACGTTTTCTTCGTCACGGTAAATTGGTATAATGATTGGACAACTTTATATTCCCACCATCACGTACCCCAGGGGTCTATCCTGGCACCCTTGCCCCCCCCCCCCCCCCCCCCCCCCTCAAAACACCAAATCTCTTTGCCAAAAATGGCAGATCTACAAGCTCACAACGCTGCATTGTTTTTTGCTGAATGGTCACCATCACATTGCCCAACGTTGACGTATTGTGAACAGGGCCCAGAATAGGGAGGCTAGGGTATACGTGGTTAAAGGACCACAGTGTGAATACAAGTTGTTATTGCTTCGGCAATAGGTTTTCCTTTTAATGGCTTTATTTTTAGATTTTGTACTCATTCGTTTACATTTTCTCCTCATTAAGTCATTATGTCACTATCAAACTTGCCTGCATAATTAGAGTTAATGTTCGCTAAACTTGATTTTAATAAGTCATGGATGGTTTAAACGCTATCTTTTCTCCAGGGACTATTTCAGGCCATAGTTTTAATCAATCAGCACTATAAAATTCATGAAAGAACAATGACAACATAACTGTTATTAATAATATAATGGTAATAAACCCCACCACACAATTATATTTCATGGGTTGGATCACCAATCTCAGCCTCAAGTTTCAAGTCTCTGCAAGTTGATTTTCATACCGTACTGGAATGAACAGAATCCTAAGGCTCTCTTGAAACTCAAACAAACCAATGGTGGTATGCTTTGGAAAATGGTCGGCGGTAGTGTCAAGTTTACCATGAGTCATCATAGTAGATGGGCTAAACGGGCCAGGCCACCGTCATGGCCCCTTTTTAAAGTTGCCCAAATCCTGGTGAAAAGACCCAAATCTCCCAATCCAGTGTTCTCTGTTACTGTATGGCCATCAGAGGGAAGTGCTTTGTTTAGGCATGGGCATTTCATTTGTGTACTACCGCACTAATTGAAGAGAAGCCGAAGAGGGAAAGCAAGCAAAATGGGTGTGAGGGCAGAGTTGTAAACTGTTGGCTTAAATACGGTTTACATAAATATAAACGGCCACTCATGTTTTTCTTTCTCTCTCTTTCATTTGTCTGCTGTCCATCTGTAATTCCTCTTGCAGTACAGCTTGTACTTGACAGACACCGTTTCTCACAGCGTGCCTCTTGTTTTATAGATCCCGTGCCTTCCTTTGAAATCCCTGAAAACGTAGAGAGGCTTTGACTCGAGTCGACACGGATGACTTTTTAGATTTTTCTATTTTCTCCTTTTGCTGTGAAGCAAAGAGAATCCCCTCTGCTCTGTAATATAATTCAAACGCTGAATCATTTAGTCTCTCATTGAAAAGGACTTGAGTAATAAGCCTAATAAGCTGCTGGTAGTATTTTATACAGCCCTGTGTGTGTGTGTGTGTGTGTGTGTGTGTGTGTGTGTGTGTGTGTGTGTGTGTGTGTGTGTGTGTGTGTGTGTGTGTGTGTGTGTGTGTGTGTGTGTGTGTGTGTGTGTGTGTGTGTGTGTGTGTGTGTGTGTGTGTGTGTGTGTGTGTGTGTGTGTGTGTGTGTGTGTGTGTGTGTGTGTGTGTGTGTGTGTGTGAGAGCGTGATCTCCGTATCGGAGTAGAAGAATCATTGGACTGTAATGGCTGCCATCTGCCCAATATCCTTTGTGGTGCGGGCATGTCATAGTTGCTATTTCTCAAACTGCTGTGGGGATGCATAGGCCTGTTACTGTAACCAGGGCTGCTTGGACCACTACAAGAGGGATATTTTGGAATTTATTACTTTGGAATATAGGCACACACTACTATTGACATTTTGGTTTTGGCATTCAAAAATATGCCCGCTGTCAGGCATAAACCTTGTGTCCCATATTCATCTTTTTTTCCTTTTCTTTTTCCTTAAACTTTTTTAGTTAGTTAAAAAACGTTCTGAAACCCTTTTTATACTTTGACAGTGTCGCACAAAAATAGTAAAAGTTCGATCTACAAGCTCCCGGCGCGTCATTATCCAATGCATTGTGTACTTGTAGATCTGCTATTTTTCACAATTTCTGATTTTTGAAAACCTATATAATGACATGCCTAAAATAGAGACGGCCGGTTGAAAGGGGTTAAGTCTGTCTGTGGGTTTTCGAAGTATTGAACCAATGAAAACAGGATACGTAGGAACCATTATTGTTACCTTCACGGTTTAACACAGGCTTCCACCCGACAGAAACTATACATTTACCTTCACGGTTTAACACAGGCTTCCACCCGACAGAAACTATACATTTAACACAGGCTTCCACCCGACACAAACTATACATTTAACACAGGCTTCCACCCGACACAAACTATACATTTAACACAGGCTTCCACCCGACACAAACTATACATTTCCATAAATGCGCCAACATAAATTAGTCTGTATGATAGAAAATCTGTTGCATCTGTTGGGCTGTCACTGCAACATGAGCCAACACAAATTCCTTGAAATGGAACACATCCAAACAGTGGTCTAACACAGTAGTTCCCAAAGTGGGGTCTGGGGACCCCCAGGGGACCTTGAGGGAGTTCCAGGGGGTCCCCAGCTAAATGATAGTTTGGAACCAAATGGACCCTTATGGGTCTGTAACTCTGAGAGTGTACAAATGGAACAAAATGAACCCTAACGGGTCCATTTGGTTCCATTTGTACACTCTCAGAGTTAAATTAACATTGATTTTACAATATAAATTGGGGTCCCAGAGATAGAAATGCCATTAAATGAGGGGTCTGTAGACTAATATGCATGTCAAACTGGGGGTCCTTGAAATTAAACGGGTTTAGAATCACTGCTAGAGCCGCAAAAATCTTTTCTTATGGGGGTCCCTGGCATATCTTTTCAAATGGGGGTCCGCGGGGCTAATTAGTGTCAATTTGGGGGTCCTTGACATGGAAAAGTTTGGGAACCACTGCTTTCTAAACCAGTGGTTCTCACACTTTTTCATGTCAAGGACCCAGCACTCGGTGACGCGCTATGAGCTTGTAGATCTGCTATTTTTTGAAAAATCGTGAAAATGTGTCGCAAATTTGGAATATATATTCTTTCAGAGCGAACATTTTTAACTCCAATCTTTGCTTCTGGGACAACAAACATATTTTGAGATGGGGTCGGAGGCCAAATACATATCATTTTTGGGGTCCTTGACATGAAATAGTTTGAGCACCACTGACATAGAAACAGGTTTTTCAGAAAACCTTTTGTTGTTATTATTGTTACCTTCACGGTTTAACACAGGCTTCCACCCGACAGAAACTATACATTACCATAAATGCGCCAACATAAATTAGTCTGTATGATAGAAAATCTGTTGCATCTGTTGGGCTGTCACTGCAACATGAGCCAACACAAATTCCTTGAAATGGAACACATCCAAACAGTGGTCTAACACAGTAGTTCCCAAAGTGGGGTCTGGGGACCCCCAGGGGACCTTGAGGGAGTTCCAGGGGGTCCCCAGCTAAATGATAGTTTGGAACCAAATGGACCCTTATGGGTCTGTAACTCTGAGAGTGTACAAATGGAACAAAATGAACCCTAACGGGTCCATTTGGTTCCATTTGTACACTCTCAGAGTTAAATTAACATTGATTTTACAATATAAATTGGGGTCCCAGAGATAGAAATGCCATTAAATGAGGGGTCTGTAGACTAATATGCATGTCAAACTGGGGGTCCTTGAAATTAAACGGGTTTAGAATCACTGCTAGAGCCGCAAAAATCTTTTCTTATGGGGGTCCCTGGCATATCTTTTCAAATGGGGGTCCGCGGGGCTAATTAGTGTCAATTTGGGGGTCCTTGACATGGAAAAGTTTGGGAACCACTGCTTTCTAAACCAGTGGTTCTCACACTTTTTCATGTCAAGGACCCAGCACTCGGTGACGCGCTATGAGCTTGTAGATCTGCTATTTTTTGAAAAATCGTGAAAATGTGTCGCAAATTTGGAATATATATTCTTTCAGAGCGAACATTTTTAACTCCAATCTTTGCTTCTGGGACAACAAACATATTTTGAGATGGGGTCGGAGGCCAAATACATATCATTTTTGGGGTCCTTGACATGAAATAGTTTGAGCACCACTGACATAGAAACAGGTTTTTCAGAAAACCTTTTGTAGAATCCGAGCTCAGGTCTAAATGGGTTCCATGCATTGTATATTATATTAGTTCATGAAGTTCTCCTCTGCTGAACTGTCTCTTATCTAAGTAAAAAAGGAAAAATACTTTGTTACAAAGTAGCTAAAAATGTTTTGAGATATTTAGTCTAAACATATTTCAGGTTGGGTCTTAATGGTAGTGGAGAGGGCTAGGTGCCATTTTAATGCGGTTTACTCATTTCCTTCTGCACATGACACATTCGGACACATTCCTAGAAGAGTACTTTTTCTGCCCAAATTACTATTAGGTTTACTCACATACCACACCCTTTTGAAGAGAGCTCATTTATACCCTACCTTTCAGAACATCCCACTCCACTGACACATGCCTCCTCTATTTGAGCGACCACATCAAACACGAGGTGGATGCTGGCAAATACTGCGGCATGGTCATGCAAAAAGCCAAAAGGCTTTTGACACCGTGAACCACTCCATACTGATTAACAAGCTAAAAGCAATTGGTTTTGATAGCACATCAGTGAGCTGGATGCAATCCTACCTGGAGGGGAGAGAACAGATGGTGGAGGTGAACGGAACACTGCCCCCCCCCCCCCTCCCAGTGAGCTGTGGCGTTCCACAGGGAAGCATACTAGGGCGTTTACTGTTCCTAATATATGTAAACGACATGACATCAGCTTGTGACTGCATCTTGTTCCTGTTCGCAGATGACTCAGCACTGCTGGTCTCGACAGGAACAAACTGCAGGTTGAAAAGACCCTCAGCTCTGAACTCGGTAGAATCTGCACATGGTTCGCTGATAACAAACTATCCTTACACCTGGGAAAAACTTGATCAAATAGTAATCTCAGCAAGGCAGATGGCTTCTTGGTTAGAGTGGGTGACAATATTATCACACGAAAAGATGAAATTACCTACCTAGGTTCCATCCTTGAGGCTAATCTTTCTGGTGATAAAATGGCCACCAACGTAATCAAAAGTCAATCAAAGAACAAGATTCCTTTACAGGATCTCCTCACTGGTCAACAAAAACACCTTGAAGACGTTAACAGGAGCCCTCGTACATGGTTTCTTCGACTATGCATGCACCTCTTGGTACCACAGCACCTCAAAGGCCCTTAAAACAAGGCTCCAGACCTCCCAAAACAAACTGGTCAGGCTCCTACTTGGCCTCACCCCCCGAACCCACCTCACCCCTGCCCACTTTGACAGGCTGGAATGGCTTAGGGTCGACGACAGAGTACAGCATCTTGCAATGGGTCTAGTCCACAAGATTCGATACACCACCAAGATACCCATGTACCTGTCTAAATACTTCCTTAATGTTAACGAAGTCCACACCCACAACACCAGAGGGAGTGCAACAAACCATGTACAACCCAGATTTGGCACAAACAAGGGACTAAATTCTTTTCGCTCCTATGCCACCAAAATGTGGAACGCCCTACCAACAGTCATTAAGACATGCAACTCCCTTGACTCCTTCAAAACCACTCTCAAAGGGCACCTACGGACGGCTGCAATTCGAAACTGGCCCCCGTAAAATCGGACCCCCCCCCCCCCCCACCCCTTTTTCCCTTCACTGTATATGTTTCTTTTCCCTTTTTACCTCCTTTATGATGAATTCCTGTTCTGTTCTTTGGCTATATAGAAGTGTCTATTTGTACGTCTCTAAATGTTTGGATGAATTGAACAAGGTGGACCCTCTTGTAAACAAGTGTAATGCTTTATTAGGTCGTCCACTCACAGTTAACAGTCTTTGTATTGAGTTGTGCTTGAAATGTACTGCAATTCTGCAAACTGTTAATAAATATTTCAAATTAATCAATCAATCAAACCTCAGTGTTTGTCAACATTTTCACCCTCTAAAATATACATAATTTGAACTGGGGACCCCTCAAAATCATCATATTAGAACTGGGGACCCCTCAAAATCATCATATTAGAACTATCATCATATTTGAACTGGGGACCCCCCGAAATCATCATATTTGAACTGGGGACCCCTCACTCTGACACACACTTGGAATTGTAGGAATTGTTCGACCGATGTATATTGTGAAAATAGCCTGAAAATAGCCTATCTACAAGTTTGCTCGCCTCTATTGTTTATAGGAAAGTATCGTTTGTTCATTACTTTTGATCGACCCACAGGTTGAGTACCACTGCCCTAGTGTAGCTAGCTATTGTCTAAAGAAAGCGAGAGTTTTCTGGACATTCTCTCTGCCTGGTTGGCCGGGGACTGGAACTGTGTTTTTAGCTCCCTGCTACCGCTTCTTGTTTGGAGAAGTGGGCTGTGCTCACAGCGTAGCCCACCCCAGCAAGGAGCCTCAACCGCCGCTTTCCTCCCCTTGCTCGGGCCATGAATGGGGCTTTCATTGCCCAGTGGCCAGAGTGACAGAGTTGATTTACCACCGCTGATCACAAATGTAATAGCAGCCTTGTTTGAAGTAGGTGCTCTTCACTCCCTGCTAGTCCAGCCTCTCAGGACCCCAGCCCTTATTTTGCCCACTGGCCTGGGTTACAACCCTTTTGAGAAGACCCCCCCCCCACACACACACAAAAGGTCAATGGAGCTGTTAACGCGTCCCTGGAAATTTTGTGTGTTCTTTCTTTGGGGCTGCAGGGCAAGGCGACGCACTCAGTCAGGGGACCACAAGTCATTCTGACTGGCTGACAACACAAACACAGCCATGCAGAAATGAGGAGGACGCTGTATTTCTTTCTGAGCCAACGGTGGAATGTTCCCCCTGAACACAAACTCTTGTAGCTACTGTAGCAACCACCGCAGATGACATTCAGTAATGTCATCCACAGGGCTTTCTTTGTAGGTGTGTGAAGGCTGCAGGTTTAAAATGATGCACGGTACCGTGTGTGTGTGTGTGTGTGTGTGTGTGTGTGTGTGTGTGTGTGTGTGTGTGTGTGTGTGTGTGTGTGTGTGTGTGTGTGTGTGTGTGTGTGTGTGTGTGTGTGTGTGTGTGTGTGTGTGTGTGTGTGTGTGTGTGTGTGTGTGTGTGTGTGTGTGTGTGTGTGTGTGTGTGTGTGTGCGCGCACACACTGTGTTTACATATATAATCATTTTATATGCGTGTGAATAAACATTTATATTTTCATATCAAACTCTGTAAACGTCGTCTTGTCAGTCAGCAGGCCAAAGGACGGATAATTAATTTTGTTATCTCGTCACCCCTTGGTAAAAAATAAAGAAGGGCTTGGAGACAGACAAGCACGTTTGTGTTGGCTCGGTATTCATGTATACCGTTTCGTTGTCTGCATGCTTGTACGTTGTTGGGCTTCTCTTTTGAGATGCGCCGGAGAGCCTAATCCTGGGCTGAACACTGTAATTGACTGCGGTGCAGTCTGACAAGCCAGGCAAATTACAGGTCTACAGTGTCTGTATCTATAACACCTTAAGGTGCTGCTCTGCAGCAATATGACACTGGAGGAGAAACCTGGCTGGCCACTTTCGCACCCGCTGCCCCCCGACTTCTGAAGCGTAATTTATATGCTCCGTTGTTGTCTGAGTTGTCGGGTGTTAAGGGGCACTGAAAATAGACGATGTTACAAGTGCACAACGTATCGCATCGTGACTCGTTGTGACCTGGTAGATCTGATATATTCGACGTGCAACAGAGTATATATGAAGCAGTAGGTGATGCCCCTTGCTACGCGGCATGCCCCTACTACGGTTTTTCGGAGCGCAAATTGGTGGTGCTGGTGCTCTAGCTCAGGGGTTCTAAACCTGGGGGTCGCGACCCCTCGGGGGGGGGGGGGGGGGGTTCCAAAATGATTTTGGAGGTCCCCAAATTATTTATTTTTTAAAAAGCAAAAAAACTTTTTTTTCCGGGGGTCCCCAACCCAAAACGTTAAGAACCTGCTCTAGCTTGGAGTGAGACTTCACTTGTCAGCGTGCTGCTTTAATTGAGGGGCTCATTTGAGGTCAAATTGAGTATGTGGGATTCGTTGGCCTGCGTCTGCTGTTGTATGTAGGACTATACAGTGCATTTGGGTTTCTTCTCCCAGCCATTCTCAAACCTTTACATTCCAAGAACCCCCAAATCCATCTATTTGTCCCTGGACCCCCATCTGAAAATATTGTGTGCCATGAGCCCCCATAAGAGAAGATTTGTGTTACAAATGTTCAGAACCATTCCAGATATTTGCAAATGTTTTGAAAATAGCAGATCGTTGTGAGCTTGCAGATCTGCAATTATCAAATCTCTCTCTCTCTGTATAAAATAGGGTTCAAGCGGTTATACTTTTCCTCATTTTGCTGGGGACCCCATGGGGACCCCCCTGGAAGGACCCCCGGGCATCCCCGTACCCCACTTTGAGAACCAGTGTCCTATCCCACACTTTACCCTCAACTGGTATGCCACGGATAATTTTGCAAGTACCTCGCTTTTACAGCAAAACTTGCAGAGCATTCCACAGAGCTGAAACTTTTTTTTCCCTTTTTTTTTTTCTTTTTCCTAAAGAAATCTGTTGTCTGGACATTCTGGCAAATGTAAATGGTTCCAGACATTTTCTGTACACGTTGTGCCGGTAGCAGATAATGGGGTTTATTTGAAGTGACTCTGTGGCAAATAAAACATGATTGGTAACGCTAGACTGAGTGCATTTACTGCGTAGGTGAACAGAAGCATGTGCTGGTGATACGGCCAAGTGAGGTCGCCGAGAGGCCAGCTGACGTAATGGCAGACAAGAAACTTTAGGTGAAGTCAGGAAGGCTGGAGCAGTGCTTCTCAAAACATTTTCACGTCAAGGAATTGATATGTATTTGGCCGTGCGGACCCCCAACTGAAAACCAGAAGGTTTGTGGCAAAATTATGAAAATAGTTTTTGAATTATTCACTGATCTGACAAACTACAGAGAGGGAGAGCAAACTATTGTTGAGAGAAAATAGACGGTTACATTAGTCAACGCTTCAAGAACTCAAAAGAAAACATTTAGAATTGACAATTGACAAAATAGTTTGGTTTGCACATACACGTGTGTGTGTGTGTGTGTGTGTGTGTGTGTGTGTGTGTGTGTGTGTGTGTGTGTGTGTGTGTGTGTGTGTGTGTGTGTGTGTGTGTGTGTGTGTGTGTGTGTGTGTGTGTGTGTGTGTGTGTGTGTGTGTGTGTGTGTGTGTGTGTGTGTGTGGCAAAAAAATACTATCTCATATGAAACTTAAACAAAGATTGATATTGCCCAGGCTATTTGCTGTGAAACTGCATATACAATTACAGACACACATACCGGTAGCTGCATATTAGAGCGGAGGCACCGCTCAAAAATATATATACTGGTGAATAGATACTTTTGGATTGGATAAAGTTCATACAATTAAATGTATGCACTCCCGTAATATTTATATTTTGTGGGTTCTATTTGATTTGTATACTGTTGAACTGGCTGAAGGAATGTCATCACTCTTTCACTGCAGCTGTAGATTCGTATTGGGAATTTCTCCGCTCGGATGAAATTTCCCATCGTCTGTGCACAGCTGCACTCGATCAAGAACCGCCGTGATATATTGGGACGGCTAGCTTAGAATAGCCCTGGATGGTTGGGAGGATAAGTGGAAGCGCACGCACACGGCACGGCCAGGTGTGGTCAGGTGTGCCTCGCACACGGCACGGCCAGGTGTGGTCAGGTGTGCCTCGCGACTTAATCCATTTAGGCCTGACGTCGAAATAAAAAAAACGTTCGCTCTGAAAGAATATATTCCTATTCAAAGATTTGTACCGCATTTTTACGATTTTTCAAAAATAGCAGACCTACAAGCTCATAGCGCGCCACTCGGTGGCGCGCTATGATAGCTAATATGATAGCTAATACTTTAGCTATTTTTCAATAGCTAAAGTATAACATAATGCTTGAAACACCAACAGGGGTTCCCGCCCAAAATGGGTTAATCTCATGTCAGAACTATCTTCGTTCGGAGCAGAAGTGCATCCCAAGCGCAGCAAAATCTGGTTTCATTGGCTGTTTAACCCATTTAGACCTGAGGACGCATCTGTGTCGCCTTGGCTTTTAACCACTTTAACCATTATTCTAAACTTTAGCTGTTGAAAAATAGCAGATCTACAAGCTCATAGCGTGGCACCGAGTGCTGAACTTGTAGATCTGCTATTCTTTTTTTAAATTGTGAAAATGTGTGCAATTCTTTTGAATATATATTCTTTCACAGCAAACGTTTTTAACTCAAATCATTGCTTCTGGGATGGGGGGGCTGGAACAACACGTTTTTGGGGTCCTTCACATGACATAGTTTGAGAACCACTGATATAGAAAAACCTAGGTTTTTCAGAAAACCCGAGTCGACCTCGGGTCTTAATGGTTTAATAAAACACTCATCATCTGCCCTGGAGCTCCGCGATGTTTCGCATAAATCACCTGTCTGATGGATGCATTCCCCTGCGAGACCTCTCCTCCTGTCTGCTGCAGGTGGTTTTTGATAAGACTATTAGATTGCACACCAATCCCAGCAGAGCTGAGAGGGGGCCGCCACTGTCTGTGTTCAGTTAAGACCACAACAGGTCCAACTGGAAAAGACTCGGCGAAGCCGTTTGAAATTTCGTCACGTAAGGCACGTTGGGGCAAGTGATGTTTCCATCCATGTGTCATTGTCTACGGTAGAAACCCAAGTTGATTCGTAAGTAATTGTTTTTCAGCGTCTCGTCACTCGTCAGGCAGTGTTACAGGGACAAAGATTGACCCGAAAATCTAGCTGCCAATGTAAAAGAATAATAATAATAATAATAATACTTGTTTCACTTGCAAAAGCTGCCTGTTAGTTGAAAGAGTGGCTTGGTTGGAATGTGTGTCGAAAATGTTTGATGAACCCCATTTGTCAACGGTGAAATGCAACGTGCTACTATTCTTAATTATGGACATAATCAAACGAGGAGTGTGACGTGTCGCTGTCAAATATGACGTTATGTTATTTTCCAAAATTATGAAAGTAGTAAAGCCTTAAGAAATGACTGCTGTAGAAACATTGGAGTTGAATCTCGTCCACCAGCGCTTGTGTTTAGGGAAGGAGGTTGGCGCTCTTTGTGTTTTGGAGCTGGGACCTCTGCAGCTGTCGAGCAGACGTTCGCTGAGCGCCGAGGGCCCGAGGAGAGAGATGGGAACAAGGCTTGGGTTTCTGTTTTCTTTTTGGATCTCGTGACTTAAAGACGGTGTCTCTCAAAGAACGTGGCGGCGGGCGAGGTTGAGGCACTGCCGGTTCCTTAAAAAAGCCCTGCTCCATCAGCCAGTGAACCTGTAGTAAAACGCCCTCAGTCCAGTTGCTATGCATGCACACATGCGCACACGCACACCCATGCTTCGTTTTGTCATCTAGAAATTAATCTAGAAGGCTAACAGTCCCTCTTTGTGCACTGGTGCTCTGTCTCTCATGGCTGGTGTCCAGTTCCATAACGAGCAGCAGCTGGCTCAGAGGCCTGCATCCCTCGGCCTGATGAATGTGTCATTTGTTGCTTGTTTAGCAAGTCACTTTATACAGCCTATTCGGCCATTCATGCATTCACATAACACAACACACAGATATGCGCATGCTCACAAAGCTGAGCAAAAGTTCTTCCATTCCACTTATTCTGCCCTTGTAGTTGTGCATCCTGTGTAAAAAAAGGTTAAAGATTTTGCTGTGCGAGTGTTGGGTTTTCAGTTAGAGAGTGCATCATTCAGAAGAACCTTCTTGGTTAGTAAGACTTATTTATGTGTAGTCCCCTCAGCTATAGAACGATACTCCTGGTTGCCTTTGCCCCACAGCTGTTGCAGGGATTTCGCTGCACTCCCTCCCACTACAATGGGAGCAATAATGCAAAGGCTGCACGACTGAGATCCAAGCCTTATGAAGTGATGCCTGCGATGACTCAAGTGGAAATTGTAGGTCATCTCCATCCATTCACTATAATTGAAAGAAGTAGTCCTTTTCCCGGCTTATTCAGATTGGACGCTCTAATTCCTTATGCAGTTCTTGCTTTTGACTTTCTCCTGGCCCCATGAATTGATTGATTCAAAAACTTTATTCTTTCTCTTTTTAAAAAAAAAATCTCCCCCCTCAACCATACTCTTCATTTTGTGATGGCTCCAGTCAAATCTGTCTCCCTTCTGCCTCCTAGATTTCCTAGTCACTGTCTTCATAATTGGCATGTCAGCAGCTGTGGAATTCAGAAGAAAGCGTGATCATAAAAGTACACTCCCCCCCCCCCCCCCCCCCCCCACACACACACACACACACACAAACACCGTATTCTTAACAGTGTTAGTGCTCTGTGATGTCCATGCTGCTTTTCAGACTCCCCCCTGAGCATCAGACAAATCTAAATTGACAAACTTTGAAAAGTGAAATGTCATGCTGTGTCAAAGTCACTTGCTGCTGGGCGAATATGGCTGTTCTTCCAAAGTTGTTATGCACCCTTTCCCCCCGTCTTAGTGGCCTCTTCCCCCCCCCCCCCCCCTGTGCATGTATTTCCTGTCCCAGCTGGAACTATTCCAGAATTCCCAAGGAAGGTCTGGGAACAGTCAGCGAGGAAGAGTCTCTGATGGAATACTGTACTTTATTATTATTAGTATTATTTTTATGCCTTCACTTTTATGTTTTTACTTGGGCAATTTATAAGTGCTTCCTCATAGCTCTTTTCCCATAGCAGCATAATCTGAGAACAGAGCGAGCTCTGACTGGCATCATATTACATTAGTCACAGCCTTCACAAAGTATTGATCCCAGCGTCCAAGAGGTACCAAAAGGTTTTGGAATATACATAGACGTGTGATTAGTCTATCTTGTACTTTGCTGACTTGCACAAAACTCAACATTAGTAGTGTTCCATTCCCGTTTTTGCCCATCTGAAGACATTTAGACCTGAGGACGCTTCTGTATCACCTTTATAGCTTTTAACCACTTTAATCATTATTTTAAAATTTTAGCTGTTGAAACATTGCATGTCTACAAGCTCATCGTGTGGCACACTACGAGCTTGTAGATCTGCTATTTATTTTAATCGTGAAAACTCAGGCAAATCTTTGAATATATATATATATATTATTTCACAGCAAACGTTTTTTAACTGCTTCTGGGGGGGGGGGGGCCTGGAACAACATATTTTGATGAGGGTCGGCGGCCAAATAATTTTTTTTGGGGGTCCTTGACATGAAATTGTTTGAGCACCACTGACAGAAAACAGTCATGATTTAGAATACTTTTTTAAAACCTGGTCTCGGGTCTAAATGGGCTTAATTACTTTCAATTTCCACAGTGCGTGTCTTATCCCTGTGTCTAATTCCCATGATGTCAGTGTCTTATCCCTGTGTCTAATTCCCATGATGTCAGCGCCTCCTCTAGTTTCACTGCACCTGGAGGTGGGTCTGGGAGCAGGAGGGGAAGTGGAAAACCAACACTGCAGCTCTAACCCATATTTAGACCTGAGGCCCATTCTTTAAAAAATGGCCTCTAAATCCTAACAGTTTTCTGAAAAACCTATGCTCAACCTTTGTCATGTCATGGACCCCCAGAATTATCTGTATTTGGCCTCATCTGAAAATATGTTGTTCCAGGGACCCCCCCAGAAGCAAAGATTTGAGTTAAAAACGTTCGCTCTGAAAGAATATATATTCAAAGACACATTTTCACGATTTAAAAAAGAATAGCAGATCTACAAGCTCGTAGCGCGGCACTATGAGCTTGTAGATCTGCTATTTTTCAATGGCTAAAGTATAACATAATGCTTAAAACACCAAAAAGCATTCCCATCCTGAAGGGGTTAAACAAATTAACATTAATCCACAACAACAACAAAAAAGAAAAAGACTTAATGGCACCAGGGACACAATACACAACGTAGGCATACAGCACAACACAATGTAATACATCAAAGTAGTAATAGTCTTCTAGGATCATAAGTAGACTGAAAACCTAACATCCATCCAACAGTAGAATATCCGTACAATGAAACTATTGTCAGACTATTGTCTTGTTGCGCTTGTTGGGAATAGACCTTGTTGGCAATAGACCTTGTTGGGAATAGACCTTGTTGGGAATAGACCTTGTTGGGATTAGACCTTGTTGGGAATAGACCTTGTTGGGAATAGACCTTGTTGGGAATAGACCTTGTTGGGATTAGACCTTGTTGAGAATAGACCTTGTTGGGAATAGACCTTGTTGGGAATAGACCTTGTTGGGAATAGACCTTGTTGGGAACGGACCTTGTTGGGAACGGACCTTGTTGGGAACGGACCTTGTTGGGAATAGACCTTGTTGGGAAAATAGACCTTGTTGGGAAAATAGACCTTGTTGGGAAAATAGACCTTGTTGGGAAAATAGACCTTGTTGGGAAAATAGACCTGGTTGGGAATGGACCTTGTTGGGAACAGACCTTTTTGGGAACAGACCTTGTTGGGAATATACCTTGTTGGGATTAGACCTTGTTGGGAACAGACCTTGTTGGGAATAGACCTTGTTGGGAATAGACCTCTGAATGAAAACAGCCGATCCTCCGCGCAACACCATTCTCCACTGCTTCAGCCGTGAGTCCCCGCTTCCTCCTTCTCTCCTCTCTCCCTCCACACTGCGCCTCCATTCATAAAAACGTAACGACGCTCCGTGCGTCGCTTGCCGTGAGTGTGCAAGTGTTTCTCAGTGGTTGAGACAACAGAGAGGTGTGTGTATGGGTGTGCGTGTGAAGTTTAACTGACCGGTTCAAGATTGCTGTTAGAAATTATGGTGGCTCCAAACGGATCGCCACAAAGTATACACTATAGAATGCTATGTCTACATAATATAATCTACATTACATATTTTAGCCTTGCATATCATATGCCTGCAAGGTCGTCGAGGCTAGGGCAAGTGCTACGGCAAGGTCTGTCTCACAAGGATGAATTAAAACTTCAGTGTTTTAAATTCTCTCATGGTTTGAACATATTGACTCTGTGAATCTGTTTCCTGCGCTTTACCTCGATAATGCACTATTAAATACAGAATCAAAGCCATTCTTAGTGATGATTGAACGACCATGTGCATTGCAACGTCTTAGTGGTGATTGAACGACCATGTGCATTGCAACGTCTTAGTGGTGATTGAACGACCATGTGCATTGCAACGTCTTAGTGGTGATTGAACGACCATGTGCATTGCAACGTCTTAGTGGTGATTGAACGACCATGTGCATTGCAACGTCTTAGTGGTGATTGAACGACCATGTGCATTGCAACGTCTTAGTGGTGATTTAACGACCATGTGCATTGCAAAGTCTTAGTGGTGATTGAACGACCATGTGCATTGCAAAGTCTTAGTGGTGATTGAACGACCATGTGCATTGCAACGTCTTAGTGGTGATTGAACGACCATGTGCATTGCAACGTCTTAGTGGTGATTGAACGACCATGTGCATTGCAAAGTCTTAGTGGTGATTGAACGACCATGTGCATTGCAAAGTCTTAGTGGTGATTGAACGACCATGTGCATTGCAACGTCTTAGTGGTGATTGAACGACCATGTGCATTGCAACGTCTTAGTGGTGATTGAACGACCATGTGCATTGCAACGTCTTAGTGGTGATTGAACGACCATGTGCATTTCCAAGACAGTGTCACGGCTACTAGGAATGAACCATTTAATTAGATATGCAACTGGAATGATTTTACACAACACCGCAATTACGCCTGCGGCAAGGCATTTCATTTCGGCATTGCGATCATTTGTAAAAAGAAATTAAAAAAAACATTGTGCAAGATATGAATACCATTATATAACCCATTCAGAACGGGAACCCCTTTTGGTGTTTTAAGCATTATGTTATATACTTTAGCTATTGAAAAATAGCAGATCTACACGCTCATAGCTCGCCACCGAGTGGCGCGCTACGAGCTTGTAGGTCTGCTATTTTTGAAAAGTCGTGAAAATGTGCCTTACATCTTTGAATATAGAGTGAACATTTTAACTCAAATCTTTGCTTCTGGTGAGGTCCCTGGAACAACATATTTTCAGATGGGGGGGCAGAGGCATATTACATATAATTTTTGGGGTCCTTGACATGAAATATTGAGCACCACTGATACAGAAACATAAGGTATTTCAGAAAACTGTCAGGATTTAGAAGGCATTTTTTTAAATTTCGACGTCAGGCCTAAATGGGATAATTTCCGTGTTCTTAATATAACCCTTTGTGTGATTGTGGGTTTTTTGGACATATTCGTGGCACGTATTGTGGGCGGGGGTTGGACTGAGTAGTAGAGATCTGATGTGCTCCATTGATCTTGTGAGACAGACATGAAACCACTGCACCTGTTTCTCCCTGTCTGTTATCTAAGCTGTCAGAACCTGCCTGGAATCTCACAGGTTGTATTTTTACCCGTCAAGACCTGAGTCCCGTTCTACAAATGCCTTTTAATACCAGTCAGTTTTCAGAATAAAAAAATGCATAAATAAATAAACATATTTTGTTATATCAGTGGTGCTCTTTTTTCATGTCAAGGACCCCCAAAATGTGGCTGTGGACCCCCACCTCAAAATATTCAGTTCCAGGGACCCACGGAAGCAAAGATTTGAGTTTAAATAAAATAATATACCGGTATTCAAAGATTTGCACAAACTTTCAACATTTTTCCCAAAATAGCAGATCTACATGTGTTGACGTGCCGTGAGGTTCTGAAAATGTTTTAATAGAAACACGGATGCTTTGCCGGTTGTAAAGGGTTAAGGAACCACACAATAGATTGGGGGATGTTTCTCATTTCCCTGCAGGTGTGGTGGTTCCCATATTCCCTCGCATTGGAATACCATTTCACAGCCGCCTTCTTTTTTCTTTTACCGACACAATATAAGTTGAACGGAGAGAACTGCGCCTTAAGGCATAGTGACGATGTGTGATTCATAGTCTGCGGAGCCAAACGGTGTTATATAATTCATGCAATCATAATCCATTTAGACCTGAGAACTGATTCTACAAAATGTCTTCTGGAAAAACCAATGTTTCTATATCAGTGGTTCTCAAACTATTTCATGTCAAGGACCCCCAGAATTATATGTAATTGGCCGTGGACCCCATCTCAAAATATGTTACAGAAGCAAATATTGTCCCAGAAGCAAATATTTGAGTTAAAAACATTCACTGTGAAAGAGTATATATTCAAAGATTTGCAGACACTTTTGCTATTTTCCAACAGATGAAGTTTGAAATGATGGTTAAAGTGGTTAAAAGCTATAAGGTGACACAGACACGTCCTCAGGTCTAAATGGGTTAAGGTTTCTCTCAAAGATGGATGTTTTTATGCTGTGATTCATGTGCCCACAGTACGTTTCACTGCCAACGGTTGAGTCCAAGGGGTGTCTTGATGTGCCCACAGTACGTTTCACTGCCAACGGTTGAGTCCAAGGGGTGTCTTGATGTGCCCACAGTACGTTTCACTGCCAACGGTTGAGTCCAAGGGGTGTCTTGATGTGCCCACAGTACGTTTCACTGCCAACGGTTGAGTCCAAGGGGTGTCTTGATGTGCCCACAGTACGTTTCACTGCCAACGGTTGAGTCCAAGGGGTGTCTTGATGTGCCCACAGTACGTTTCACTGCCAACGGTTGAGTCCAAGGGGTGTCTTGATGTGCCCACAGTACGTTTCACTGCCAACGGTTGAGTCCAAGGGGTGTCTTGATGTGCCCACAGTACGTTTCACTGCCAACGGTTGAGTCCAAAGGGTGTCTTGATGTGCCCACAGTACGTTTCACTGCCAACGGTTGAGTCCAAAGGGTGTCTTGATGTGCCCACAGTACGTTTCACTGCCAACGGTTGAGTCCAAGGGGTGTCTTGATGTGCCCACAGTACGTTTCACTGCCAACGGTTGAGTCCAAGGGGTGTCTTGATGTGCCCACAGTACGTTTCACTGCCAACGGTTGAGTCCAAGGGGTGTCTTGATGTGCCCACAGTACGTTTCACTTCCAACGGTTGAGTCCAAGGGGTGTCTTGATGTGCCCACAGTACGTTTCACTGCCAACGGTTGAGTCCAAGGGGTGTCTTGATGTCGAATGCATGTCGACTACTTTTAGGCTTTGGCGATGTGAACACAGACCATAATTATTCTTTCCTGGAAAACAGGTTTTAACCCATTCAAATCCTTCATCATTCAAATCCAAATAATTTTTAACTCCAATCTTTGCTTCTGGGGGTCCATGGAACAAAATATTTTGAGATGGGGGTCGGCGGCCAAATACATATCATCTTTAGGGGTCCTTGACATGAAAACTTTAAGCAAAATTGATATAAGTTTTATAGAAAACTGTCAGGATTTCGGCCTCAGGTCTTCACAGGTTAAAGTGTGAGATGAGATAAGATGAGATAAGAAAGCACGGTAACGACAAATTTTCCCACAGCTGGACACCTGTTAGCCATTGAGAAATATGTCAATAACATCACGGGAGTCTTGCATGGACTTCCTCCTCGTTTTTTTTAATCTTTCCTGAGCCTGAGAGCCATGGGAACTTGAAGTAAAAGTATGCAAAAACACTCCCCGTGCCCTGGGGTCCACACAGCCCATGCAAACCATGAGCAAATTGTGTCAGCATGGAGAAAGGCCCCTTTCTCTGCCTATTAGTGGAAAAGAGGCCATTAAGATGGCCATTTCTCCTCTGCCTGGGAGAGGAATCCAACATTAACGATTTAAGACCCATGGAGGTATTACTATCCCCCCCCCCCCCCCCCCCCCAACACACACACACCAAACAATATTTATAAAGGTCTACGCTGGGAGCAAGTAGTCTCATAACGAGTGAGGCATTTGAGAGATCTTTTTACAGGCCATTGATGTGCTTACAAGCATGGAAGTCATGGCTCCCCTGTTCCCACTTCGGCTTGATTGGTGCGCTCTGCAGCGCTGCCTGTGTTCCGTAACCCATTCAGGCCTGACGTCGAAATATAAAAAAAAAAGTTTTCTAAATCATGACAATTTTCGGAAAGATTTGAGGCACATTTTAACGATTTTTCAAAAATAGCAGATCTACAAGCTCATAGCGCGCCACCGAGTGGCGCGCTATGAGCTTGTAGATCTGCTATTTTTCAATAGCTAAATTATAACAATGTTTAAAACACCAAAAGGGGTTCCCGCCCAAAATGGGTTAATGGTTAATGTGGTTAAACGCTAACGTGACATGGATGCGTTCCAGGTCTCAATGGATTAACCCATTCAGGCCTGACGTCGAAATATAAAAAAAATGTTTTCTAAATCATGACAATTTTCGGAAAGATTTGAGGCACATTTTAACGATTTTTCAAAAATAGCAGACCTACGAGTGGCACGCTATGAGCTTGTAGATCTGCTATTTTTCAATAGCTAAATTATAACAATGTATAACACCAAAAGGGGTTCCCGCTCAAAATGGGTTAAAGACCTAGTGAAATAAAAAATACGTTTTTCACACTTTTAGACCATATCCGTGGTCATCATATGGGCATACTTCTAACAATGGATGCCAAAAAAATAGAAATTTTACATTTGTGTGTACTTTTATATCATAAAGAGAAAATATGAATTACTTCCTTTGAACGAAAACGTGCTGCGTGATGACGTGTAGAGGCTCACATGAATATAAATGAATCTTGATTAAATTCACCTTTGATTCCCATTGCTGTGTCGTCCTCCAAACACAGGTGGTTTTGATTACAGAAATCCTCCATTTTTAATCCCATTCAAGATGACATCCAGACAGTGTATTACTCAGCAGCTTCAGCAGCAGGCTAAAATATGTATCTGAAAACATTATAGGGTAGAATAATCCATGAGCTTTGCTGCCCGTCTCTCTGTGACTTTGTTTACAGACAGATCTGCATGTGCGTGCATGCGGAGCTACGTACCATAGCCTGGAGGGACGCAACGTTTTGATTGGTTCAAGATCACACAGCACCGAGTGCCGCGCTACGAGCTTGTAGATCTGCCAATTTAGAAAAATCGTAAAAATGTGTGCAAATCTTTGAATACATACTCTTTCACAGAACATTTTCAACTCAAATCTTTGCTTCTGGGGGGTCCCTGAACATATTTTCAGATGGGGGTCGGCGGCCAAATGCAAATGCATTTCGGGGGTCCTTGACATGAAATAGTTTAAGAACCACTGATATAGAAACGTGTTTTTTTCTGAAAACTGTCATGATTTAGAAGACATTTGTAGAATCAGTTCTCAGGTCTAAATTGGTTACAGTATTATTCCCATTCTAAGGCGTTGTAGAGGGAACAACTGTCTCTCCTTAATGATTATGTTGAAAAATGTTCGCAAATAAAAAGAAGCTGAAATAGCAGATCTACAACATTGCATTGTAAGCTTGTAGACCAGCTATTTCCAAAAAAAAATTCAAGTATAAAAATTATTGTATATTCCAGTTATTCGTCATATCTACCCTGTGCATTTTTTAATAACCAGGCAAACGGAAATGTATTCTTTACTCCAAAATGTCCAATTTTGTTTGTCAAGTTCCAATGCCAAAAACACAATTAAATCGTCAATCGCATCATTATTAGCGTGACACTTAATCGTCAACTCGAATGTGCAATCGCGACGGACCTATAATGTAACCCCAGCCCCTAACACCTTTTTCTCTTCGCTCTTTTCCCCCCCAGGTTTCCGCAAGATCAGCCTGGACGACCTGCGCAAGGCCTACATCGTCAAGGACGTGCAGCAGTACATCCTGCACCGGCTGGACCAGGAGGAGGCACTGCGGCAGCACCTCACCAAGGAGACGGCCGAGATGCTCAACCAGCTGCACATTAAGAGCAGCGGCTGCTTCCTCTACCTGGAGCGTGTGCTGGACGGCGTGGTGGAGAGCTTCATCATGCTGCGCGAGATCCGTGACATCCCCGGCACGCTCAATGGCCTCTACCTGTGGCTCTGCCAGCGGCTGTTTGTCCGCAAGCAGTTCGCCAAGGTGCAGCCCATCCTCAACGTGATGCTGGCCGCCTGCCGGCCGCTCGGCGTCAAGGAGCTCTACCACGCTGTCTGGACCCGGAACATGGCGCTCACCGTGGAGGAGTTTCAGAAGAAGATGGACATCCTCTCCAAGCTGTTGGTGGACGGCCTCGGAAGCACAAAGATCCTCTTTCACTACAGCTTCGCGGAGTGGCTGCTGGACGTCAAGCACTGCACGCAGAAGTACCTATGCAACAGGGCGGAGGGCCACAGGATGCTGGCGATGAGTTACACTTGCCGGGCCAAGCAGCTCAAACCGCTGGAAGTGCAGGAATTTGCCCTGCATCTTGTCAACTCCAATTTGCAGATTGAGCCGTTTAATCTAGCTCTTTGGATGGTATGGAACGGAACCCCGGCCAAGGACTCTCTAAGCACCTCTATACCAAAAGAGCAGGAGGTGCTTCAGCTTCTGGTCAAAGCTGGCGCTCACGTGAACAATGAGGACGACCACGCGTCTTGTATCGTACAGCAGGCGTTGGAGAGGGAGGACTCCATTCGGACATTACTCGATAACGGGGCCTCCGTTAACCAGTGCGACTCTAATGGGAGAACCCTGTTGGCCAACGCTGCCTACAGTGGAAACCTCGACGTGGTAAACCTGCTCATCTCGAGGGGGGCAAACATGGAGCTTGAGGACAACCACGGACAGACGGCGCTCACTCTTGCGGCGAGGCAGGGCCACACCAAGGTGGTCAACTGCCTCATCGGCTGCGAGGCCGACATAAACCACACAGACCACGACGGCTGGACGGCCCTGCGCTCGGCGGCGTGGGGCGGACACTCGGAGGTGGTGTCGGCGCTGCTCTACGCCGGCGGCAAGGTGGACTGCGCCGACGCAGACAGCCGCACGGCCCTGCGGGCGGCGGCGTGGGGCGGCCACGAGGACATTGTGCTGAACCTGCTGCAGCACGGTGCTGAGGTCAACAAGGCGGACAACGAGGGGCGGACGGCGCTCATCGCGGCGGCCTACATGGGCCACCGGGAGATCGTGGAGCACCTCCTGGACCACGGCGCCGAGGTCAACCACGAGGACGTGGACGGGCGCACAGCCCTGTCGGTCGCCGCCCTCTGCGTGCCGGCCAGCAAGGGCCACGCGTCGGTGGTGAGCCTCCTGATCGACCGCGGTGCCGAGGTGGACCACTGCGACAAGGACTGCATGACGCCGCTGCTGGTGGCCGGCTACGAGGGCCACGTGGACGTGGTGGACCTGCTGCTGGAGGGCGGCGCCGACGTGGACCACACGGACAACAACGGCCGCACGCCTCTCCTGGCGGCCGCCTCCATGGGCCACGCCTCGGTGGTCAACACGCTGCTCTTCTGGGGCGCCGCCGTCGACAGCATCGACAGCGAGGGGAGGACCGTGCTGAGCATCGCCTCGGCCCAGGGCAACGTGGAGGTGGTGCGCACCCTGCTGGACAGGGGCCTGGACGAGAACCACAGGGACGACGCAGGCTGGACGCCGCTGCACATGGCCTCGTTCGAGGGCCACCGGCAGGTGTGCGACGCCCTCCTTGAGCAAGGAGCTCGCTGCTCCGAGGTGGACAACGACGGCAGGATACCTGTGATCTTGTCGGCGCAGGAGGGACATTACGACTGCGTTCACATTCTCCTGGAGAACAAGTCTTGCATCGACCAGAGGGGATACGACGGGAGGAATGCCATCCGGGTGGCCGCGTTGGAAGGCCACCGGGACATTGTGGAACTGTTACTAAGTCACGGGGCTGACATAGACCACAAAGACGCGGACGGGCGACCGACGCTCTACATATTGGCACTTGAAAACCAGCTGGCAATGGCGGAGTACTTCCTGGAAAACGGGGCGAACGTGGAGGCCAGCGACACAGAGGGCAGGACGGCCCTTCACGTGTCCTGCTGGCAGGGGCACGTCGAAATGGTCCGACTGCTGATAAACTACCACGCCGATGTCAACTCCTGTGACAATGAGAAGCGCTCGGCTCTCCAGTCCGCCGCCTGGCAAGGCCACACGAAAGTCGTCCAGTTCTTGATAGACAACGGCACGCGCGTGGACCACACGTGCAACCAGGGTGCGACGGCACTGGGCATAGCAGCTCAGGAGGGTCACATCGACGTCGTCCAGTTGCTCCTGGAGCAAGGCGCCGACCCCAACCACGCCGACCAGTTTGGGCGCACCGCGATGCGAGTGGCGGCGAAAGGTGGACACTCTACGATCATAAAACTCCTCGAGAAATACGGGGCCTCGACTCTGAATGGCTGTAACCCGTCCCCTGTTCACACCCTGGAGGAGAAAACGCCACTGTCCGTGACGGGCAAAATGCAGTCTCTGACCATCAAATCGAACAGCTCCGGCAGCACGGGAGCCGGAGACTTGCAGTCGTCCGGACGCGGTGGCCAGCCCAACGGACCAGTCCACGCTTTCAGCTCCCCGTCGGAGTCCCCCGACTCTACGGTGGACCGACACAAATCCTCCCTCTCCAACACTTCCCTCAAAAGCTCAAAGAACTCGTCGCTGCGGACCACCTCGTCCACGGCCACGGCACAGACCGTGCCCATAGACAGCTTCCACGGCATGACCTTCACGGAGCAGATCCAGCAGCACTCTCTTCCACGCAGCCGCAGCAGGCAGTCCATCGTGTCGCCCTCCTCCACCACCAAGTCCGTCGGCCAGCTGCCGCCGGCGTCTCCCTCTAGCGACTTTGACTGGACCCAGTTAAAGCCCAGTCTCAAGTCCACGAAGGGAAGCAAGGTCGGCAACGGGACGTCGTCGGGAGACAAGAAAAGGCTCAAGAACAACAGCGGATCGAGCCAGGGTCAAGTGTTGGAGTACGAAATGACCCAGTTCGACAAGAGGATCGCCCTCAACAAGGCGGTCGCGAACATCGCAGCGAAGGATCCTCACTGTAAAATCGTGATCGGCGGTTCGGCCACCCAGCAGGAGGGGGGGCCGGGCCACGAGCTCTTCATCCAGCAGCAGAGCTGCGCCGAGAAGAAGAGGAACGGTATCATGACCAACCCCAATTACCACCTGGGCAATCAGGTGTTCCTGGGAAGGGTCTCTGTGCCTCGGGCCGTCCAGAACCGAGGCCACCAGGACGTTCTCGAGAACTATCCCATCGGGGAGACGGAACTAAGCCTTAAACAAGCCCTTAAATTGCAGATTGAAGGATCAGACGCTGGGTTTAACTACAAAAAAGAGACTCCATTATAGCCGGTAATGATGCATAGACTTTCAAACTATTATGCTCTCATTGAAATGCATCCTACACTCAGTATTCGTCTCGACAGCCATGTTGTGATCGGCGCGACAACATAAAGCGATTCTTTCGCCTTTCTGTTCATTTACACTGATAAATATGCAGAGCTAAGGGATTCGACTTAGTCAAGAGAGAGCTGTCATCTATTGGATATCACCAGACTTGCGCATGATGGATGCATTTGGAGGAATGCCTCAATCTGGCCAAGAGAACAGTTTTTCAACCAAGCATTAATCTAAACCATTCCTATACCATTTCAGACGTCTTGAATGCCATTCGTCATGCAGACATTGGAGGGAATGTGCCAAAGTGACTATTTTCATCTGCATAGTAAAAGAAATAACTTCTTTTTCCACACGCCGGTGGGACACCTCAGATAGAAAAACAAAACAAACCCTAGGGAAGATTGTCAATTGCTGCATAATAAGGCTTAAAAGGAACTGATACTTTGATGTGCCTACATCTGTTACAGCCTTCTCATGCACACTATCATTTTTAATTTAATGTATTGATATTTAATGAAACAGTGTATGCACTTTGTAAAGAGAGAGAAAAACAAAAAACAGACATGCATTTGTACCGTTTGCTCCATACCACTCCCCCCCCCCCCCCCCATTCCCCACCCTTTGTTTTATTCAAAAGAAACCAATGCTTGTTTTTTTTTATTTTGCTATTTTTTTTAAAATATTACATGTGCTGTTTGTTTTGTTTTGCAGTCGTTTTTGTGTGTCCACACTGACAGCAATGCACCACTAGGTACATTGTCGCATTAAAGACCAGAAGACGTCAAGAAGGTGACTGACACCGTGCTATACGCACCGTTATGTAAACATGCGTTGCATTGATGATACTCTGCCTTTCTAGAGACTCCAAATTATCTGTGTCTAACCTTGATCAGTGTGCTAAACATAATGTTGTGTGTAATATGTTAGTAGCTATGGCAATTTACTGGTGTGTGTGTGTGTGTGTGTGTGTGTGTGTGTGTGTGTGTGTGTGTGTGTGTGTGTGTGTGTGTGTGTGTGTGTGTGTGTGTGTGTGTGTGTGTGTGTGTGTGTGTGTGTGTGTGTGTGTGTGTGTGTGTGTGTGCACAACAGTATATAGGCTACGTATATACTGTATACAATTACATACAAGCATATTTATTTTTTTGGAAAAGAAGCCACTTTTTTTTTTTTTGCTACTTTGTGTTGTACGCTCTACCATGGTGCTGTGTTCAAAGGTTGCCTGCAGTTATTCTTATGGATTCTTAATTTTTGTTATCACTATGTGCATTGTGTGTTATTGCAGATATATGAGTGAGGGGGCAGTACATTGAAAATGTTATAAACCCGTGATTTCATTTTGTCCCTATGGGATTTCTTTTCCAGCTGTTTTTTTATTTTTTATTTTGTGTGCGTGTTTTATTATTATTTCTGTTTTAATATATATATTTAAATAACCCATCGTGTGCTGTCTGCAATGGAGTTTGGTGCTAAATGCAGTCTTTTCAAATGAGCGCAGTGATTAAACAAAATGTATTTGCTGTCAGTTACATATTAACCTATCACAAACAATGCAAGAAACAAAATTCAAACCTTTGTTTCCCTTATTAGTGTCATGTGGGCAGTATGTTTTATTTTCCGCCGGTCTCAGCCATTGAGACAACTTAAACCTGATTTGTACTTGGTTGGCACATCAGTGTTGCATGCCGTAAATAGCAGATATACAAGCTCACAACGTGTGACATTCGTGACACATTGGGAGCTTGTAGATCTGCCATTCATTGAGCACGACACCGGCACCACAACCAAGTATAACTGAGGCGTTGAAGGCTTCAATATCGTCATTTGAAAGCATTGTCTTAAAATGTGTCCTTGTCGAGTCGAGCCAAAGTTGTATCCCACTGCCCCCACCCCCCTCCCCATTTCTGGGTAGCTGACTGCATATGGCAGTTCAATGGAACCTACAGTAAACCTCGCTTAAGAACTGTGTATGTGGTGGGGGGCGGGGCTTGACTATATGACGCTCGCTAGAACATCAGAAACATCTGTTTCTCATGAACTGTGTGGAGCTGCGTTAGCATTTACAGGCTGTGTCATATTTTTGCAGGCTTTTCTTAATGTTAACAGTGGGCTATTTTCTGCAGGGAGCGAGTGGAGGGGAGACGGAAAGCAATGGCATGCACAAACACTTAAAGCCCTTGTCAAAGCTCTTAGCTCCCTCAGTGCAACAGCAGCTCGGTGTGTATGGCGTTGCTGTCCGGGGACAAACCTCTTATCTCCATATTTCAACCTTTTATGTCGTCGTCCCCCGGCAAATGAATGCCCTGCTTCGTCGTACTACTGTGTCCCACAACAAATTCTACAAGCTCAAAATGTGCCACGATGCGACACGTTTTGAGCTTGCAGATCTTTACTATTATTGAATTTGAATCCTGAAAAGTAACCGTTTTTGGCCATTTGAGGTTTCCACCCGCACAGCGACGATTGGCTTTAAGGTTCGTCTGAAGGTTTTGATTGGATTCTAGACGACGTGTTGGAAATGATCATAGCTGTCTTGGTGCAGTTTGTTTTGCTTGTGTTTTTGTCTTGTCACGTTTCACTTGTCAACAAATTGGATTGTAAATAGCTTAACTTGTACATTAAACGTTCAGTTCAAATAATTCCTGTATTATATGAAGTGGAATTTTCTGATGTATATTAAAGTGCTTAATAAACATATTTGCTTTACCGCTGGAAAATGCTCAAGTCTTTTGCTGCTTTATTCGTGCACTGGGGACATTGGATTTAGAGGTGGATTCTACAGTATACAAGTGTAGTGACAGTGCTTAGATAAGCTTGCATGTTTGTCTTTTTTTGTTGGTGTCTTTTGTGAGTGCTAGTAGAGAATGTTAGTCAGCTCCCTCTCAGATCTAAATTGACAGCAATCATTTATTTCTCTTTTAAGACCAAGCAGAGGTCAATTCACATCAAATACTGTAGCCTAGTGGACAGACTTTTGGCTTGAATCCAGAGGCAGTCATCCCATTTTTCCAACAGGGAGTCCCCCCACCACCCGAATCCTTTGTTAGGTCTACATAACTGCAGGCTGCGCTCAGTCTTTCCTCTGCTGCTTGGCCGTTTGATGGTAGATGGCCAAACCGGGACACTGCATGCATCACAGCTCTTGGATCAAATTGAAGTGGAACGGAGGATGGTGCCAATACGCTCAACTCCCCCTCTCTTCCCCGGTTCACTCGGTTCATCTGAGCCCTAGATTGAAATGTAACAATGTTGGTCTGCCATGTATGATGTCATTTTGAGCCGAGGAATTTCTAGATTGAGAACTATGCATTTAAAAGGTCTCTCAGACTCGCACTGAAATTAAATCGCATATTTTATGGGGAAATATGTGATGCATGCATTATTGTAATTCTCGGGTAATTGTCAGTCTTTTTTTAGTAAAAGAAAATTGGCCGACTGGGATCTACATATGCAGTGGTGGGAAAACTACTCGCATCACATTTAAAGTATCAATACTGCAATGTAGAAACACTACAAGTTACAAGTGAACGTCCAGTAATCAAACTTTACCTTGAGTAAAATACAAAAGCATTGGCATCAAAATATACTTACAGTACCAACAGTAAAAGTACTCATTATGCAAGTTATTGCATGTATAAAATAATCTTTTGAAAATAACCGATCTACAAGCTCACAAAACACTGATTAACCCTGGGGAGTGTCTGTAGTCGGTAGCAGCACAGTTACTATTGCCGTCATCATACATCAGTGGTTCCCAAACCTTTTCATGTCGAGGACCCCCAAATTGACACTAATTGGTCAAAAGATATGCCAGGGACCCCCAAAGTGAAGATCTTTACGACTGGCAGTGATTCTCAACCTATTTAATTTCAAGGACCCCCCCAGTTTGACATGCATTAGTCTACAGAGTACGGACCCCCATTTAATAACATTTCTATCTCTGGGAGCCCAATTTATATTGTAAAGTCAATGTTAATTTAACTGAGAAGGAACCAGAAGGAACCAAATGGACCCGTTACATTTCTGAAATCACTGGGAAAGATTTGTTAAAAGCGCTTGACTTGTTTGGAGAAAGCTTTAGATGCAGATTCAGCATCTAATTTGTCCCAAAGGACCTCATCAAACAATTATTTGAAGTTGTTAATTATCTTAATGAATTTGAGTCGAGAAGTCTTTTGAATTAATGCCATGTGTTTTCTCACAATGCTGTTGAAACTGAAAGATTGTGACATGATCTAGATGCCAGTACATACAGTATTCCAAACATCACTATGAAGTTTATATCAAATCAAAAATGTAGGTTTCTATAAGTGTGTGTGTGTGTGTGTGTGGGGGGGGGGGTATGTCAACTCAACACTATAATTCATCAACCATAATAAAGCACTCCTTTGTCCACCAATATCAGGTCTGTTGCCAAAAACTTTGAAGTCTTATTTGACCCCAGCCTAAACTTTGAGAGACACATTAAAAAAACTTGTTTTTATCATCTCAGGAATATATCCAGGATCAGATCAATTTTGAGATTGTATTGACACCCAAATCATCATATATGTTGTTTCTCCATGGCTTGAGGTATTGCAATGGTGATTAAAGAAGATGTAAGCTAAAAAACACTCCAAATTGTACAGAACACTGTTGCTAGATTAGCTTTCTTTTAAAACCCACTCATAGGCTACTGTACACTTTGGTAGAGGTTTGGGTTGTTTAATTACCTTAATACCCATGATATACAGTAACAAATATTGGTCAGATCATACAAAATACCCTCCCCATTGACTTCATATTTCACAGTGAAACTGCTCTCAAAGCCACTATTTTATCACACAAATGCATGCAAACAAAGCAGATTATGACCATGTCTTATGTGACAAAACCCACACTGCTCCCTTCTGCAGATCTTTGTAATTCAAATATAGTAAAATATCTGTACCTCAATTAAACCATTATACTTTGAGCTATCTTGTGCTCAAATACTATTTGTGGTGTATTATTGCATTGTATGCATATTTCCTTTTTTACTTTTTACTGAATATTAGTCAGTAATGTAAACAGCACGTGGTACAGTAAGACATTAAAGCTAAAAGCATAATACAAAATAGTCCTGGCCCGGACTTGATTCCATTGTGATCCTACGTATTCAATTCATCAACATAGCATACAAATGTATTTCCCCCTCGTGCTATCAATACTTTCAATAACATTCATGCATTGCAATCTGTCATTTTGAAATAATTTGTCCCTAAGTGAATTTCCTCCTGACCTGAGGCATACTTAACTAGATAACAACACAATGGTCAGGAAATGTTTGTTACATAACGCAGATTATTGATTCTGAATAGACGTCCATGTACCATGTTGAAAGCATGTGTCCTTGGGATGAGTCCAAGCCAAGGAATACATCGGGACCATTTCCTCCCAACAATAATGAAGAAGCTCCTTCTGTAGGCCAAGTGCTGCCAAAATGCCCCAGTGTCCCAGTAACCTTTTGTCAGAAAATGTCCCCACCACGTATTAGAGTATCCTACGTAATCATTGTGGGCTGTTTCTGAATAAAGGTCGATGCCTGGCGCACGCAGGAACCTTGGGGGGTGCTGTGATTAAAACAGCTGAATAACTCCACAACTGGCATAAAAAAGGATGAGCATGCATGACATTATGAGGATGAAAAGAATGACAGATGGAAAGATAATTCACGGCTTCTGTAATGAAAGATGATGACTCATTTTCAACACTAGCTTTGGGACAGCCACTGGTGATGAATGGGGTTCACTAAATAGCCAATATCTACTTTTGATATCATATGTTAAAAGGAAATGTGTTTCCACTTAATGTGCACTGAAATGTTTATGTACTGTATAAGCCTAAGCCACCCCATATATTTTGTGTTGTTTATTCCATTATAATGAATTCCTAATCAAGTTCATAGTAGAGTTCATGGGACTACAAGTTATATAGTTAAAAAGCAAAAAGTTCATGCATAAGTCTATTTCATTTTGTCATATTCTATGTAATGTTGTCTTTTCTACTAAAATAGCCACTGTGTTCCCTAAAGACATCACATGCGAGCTATATAGTAGCTCCACAGCACCACAAGGGGGCATTACACTCCAGCGAGCGCTACAGGATTCTGTAACCTTGCGTCGCCAGGCTTTCCACCTCGGAGGAAAGGTCTGTGTTTCTAAATCGCTGTGTGATCCGGTCTGGACTGGATGGTAAAAAAAAAAAAAAACCTCTCATTCCCGTTTGTGGTTTCTGGCTCTCGCCAGTCGCTACGAGTATGGATAGACCAAACAAACTATTCCAAGACGTACTTGAAGAAAATTGTCGGATTTATACACCGCATCAAGACTTTTATTAACCTGACTCGGCCAGATGGGGCCGTATTGATTCACAAGTTCACAACACAGCCACCATCTGGGCTCGATCAGGGACTTACGATGAACCGACCCGACCAATCAGCGGCAGCTACGAGCGGGATCTTCCAATCACCTGTCAAGTAGCTTGAGAAAAAGGGACGGCCTTCTTCAGCGATTGGGCTACAGTGATCCCAGATGGAAGTAGTTTGTGAAACGAGTGAAGCAAGCTTCTTCAATCAGGTCAGGTTTTTATTGGGTAGGCCCTAAAATTACGATATCGTTCTGTATTTTGGGTAGGTCTCCTTTTCTGATTCCGCTTTGTGATTTCCTGCCTGATGACTACAAATCAGTGACTACAACATGACGTAAGTTACTCTCCTGACGGGATCATAAACTCGAAAAGGAATGCTTCCCAGGATACAGGATTCTGTCAGTCCACGAGGAAGCCATTACATCCTGTATTGTGAATGATGATGCAGGCTGAACAGAAACGTGTCTTAATGCATTGTTTGTGTTAAATTCTTGTTGCAGAACATCTAGTAAAATGAACAAATCAAACCACGCTGATAGACTCAGCATTATTCAACCTTCTACACCATACTGGAAGAGAAAGAACATCCGCACACTAGTTTCTAGAGCTCTGAGACTTACTTTATTTAGAGGCAACAAATTGTCTCTACACCATACTGTCCATGCCTAACAGAAACTTTTCAGTATTACGGTCCGTATTGCTTCCCACACTTTCTGAAATGAACAATAAGGCCATCACACGGCTAGCACTTTCAATATCAAATGACACTGATCATCATCTATCGCTTTTTTTAACCTCATGCCATCTGGACAAAGATACATAACCTTATTTCCATGGAAAAACATCAGTTTTAGTAGGAGTTTTGTCCCCTCAGCCATCACGGCATTAAACAAACTGCCCCGCCGATAGGATGGTTCTGTATACAGTAGGCCAGGGGCATCATGTTTTTGTTTTGTCTTGGTTGCGACCGAAGGTCGCAGTTAACTATGGAATCGAGACTTTCCCGTCAGTTAGTGTGTGGTGCCCAGGTCTCGTGACATCATCAGGGATGTGGAGATGGAGATGTGGAGACCCTGATGTCATAGTAAATGTGACCTGCTGTCGCAGTTAAGCCCATATATGGAGATCCCTGATGTCATCACTATTGGCCAGCAACTCTACATCTGACCTCAAACCTCAAACCCTTAGATCTATATGGATATATTTCAGAACCTGTTCTGACATTCCATATGTTGATCCTTCCCCATCCATCCTTCCTCTTCGATGTCGCCCTTTTGACATATACCTGTCCATTCAAATTTCAAACTCTAGACGGGCCTGCCCCAAAGTTATTAGTGCAGCCGCACCTGGCAGCCGGCGAAAACTAGAGTTCTCAACAGGCCCGAAATTAAGGCCCGGCCCTACCTGGGCCCTCATCAAACCCTGTAAACTCAAGAGAATGTCCCCGCTACCACCCTTAGATCTCCATATACTGTATGGAGCTGACCTGTTCTGACATCCCATATGTTGATCTGACCTCATCAAACCCTGTACACTCAAGACATGCTCCTTATATAGCCAGTACAGAATTCATTCCATGTTGATCTGACCCCCCATGCCAAAGCGCCAGCGCTCGCCCAGCAGTCTGCCGTCAACAAGGTGGATGCGTACACGCGACCTCGAGGTCACTTCTCGTCCTCAGGCGTCTTACTGGTGTTATGTGCTATGTGTTGTTTTTGATGTGGGTGTTTGAACAGACTGTGAAGACAAATATCCTTCGGGACAATAAAGATTATTATTATGTCATTCATTGAAGTGTGTAACATACAGGCAAGGTATGTTGAAAGCTTGAAATATGTATGATGTATTACTGTATGATGTGTACTGTACACAATGTTTTTGATTTGATAGTGAAAAGACAGAAATAAAAGGGTAGTCATGTAGTTTGCGCACTATGGCACCAGATCACCCATCACATCTATTGCATTGCTGTGAAAGGGACGTGGAAGACTTGCTAGAAGATTGCTTTTGCAGATGGGTTCCCCCTTTTGATTGATTATAAGGTAGCGCTATATTAACATACCGTATATTTCAAAGGTTAGTCACTTATCTGTGGAGTTTGTGACATTCGGCTCATGGAATGTTGTGGTGAGTTTCGTTGTGATTTATGGCATAGCAATCAGTTGTTTTGCAGTTCAATATTGGCAATAAATCCTCATCGATGTGGCCAGAATGCTGCATCAGAAGGGTGTAACCGTCCCAGCGTGTGATGAGAGAATAGGCTGACCACGTACCCTGTAGTCATCAGGCTGTTGAAATAGGGCCGATTATGTTTATTTGGGATGGTTTGCCTGTGCATTCCTGTGGTATTAAGTATGCCATTGTTTACCATATTACTTTACACTAAAATGTGCAATTTAGTAATTTACATAAAACTCTTAACCCTTAATCATGTGAAATCCCAATAGCAGTAATTTCATTATATTCTTTCATTCTATTTGACTCTCAGATATAAAGGCCTACCGTAGAGCAATGTTGCCTTTCCTATAAAGGTTTTGTGTGCTAAGTATATGCTTTTATTTCATCACTCTGCTGCCATAAACAATAAAGTACAATTAAGAAAACATACCAAAACATATTCAACAAATGACAATAAAGGAGGTTCTTTCTTTCAAGCGTGTGATTCAAAGCCAAAGGGATTGGGAGGATCCCAACTACAAAGCATTAGTAATCGACTGCCAGCCATGTGGCTCCCCAACCCCCCACCATAATTGCCGGACCCAAGCACACTTCAACCAAAATGAATTCCACAATGATTTTAGTCAGCTTATATGTGTGAATGGGGGTTGAAAAAACAAACAAAAAAAACTATAGATAGATAGATAGATAGATAGATAGATAGATAGATGCTTCAGCAATGTTTATGTTTGTCTAAAAGAGGAATCATGTGTCTGTGGTCCAAAATGTCCCATGATGAATAGACTGACCTCTTCCATAGAATCTCAAACAATCACAGCAGACGTACAGGCCGGGTGCTTCCCAGGCAGACTGAATACTATATAACTGTGAGACAACGCTGGCAGACTGTGAGAGGAGAAATCATTATTTAAACACTATACGTTAACTGTTATCTCTTATCTGCCAGGCATAGGCCTACTGCGATTCTGTTCGGTTCTGTTCTGTTCAGAGAGGACAAATGAATGCAAAGAATATAGTTTAATTGTCTGTCCTCCGCAGCTCTTTAATCAGCCCTGCATAGCATACAACACACTACACACAGCAGGTTTTTCCCCTTGATCTTCTCCACATCGCCACGGGCCTATATCATCACTAATGTATGTACACCCACAGCATACGCACACCGTATACTGCTCGCAGACACAGAGACTAACAGGAACAAGGCCTCGATCAACACCCCTCGCACAGAGAGAGAGAGGGGGGGGGGGTGCTAAGTTGCCCCCTGCCGTGTCAACCTGCCTTGCTAGCGGGAGCTAATTGATGCAGAGTGCGAACAAGTCAAGCCTCTTTTTCATCTGGGCGGCCAGGGCGAGAGAGAGAGAGAGAGAAGGAGTTGGTTTGAGGTCCTGTAGTGGGGGAGGGGAGGAGAGGAGAGGGGAGGGGAGGAGATGAAACAGCCGGGGAGGGGACCTATACTCCCCGGGCCAGTCCCATCCAAACACTGTCATGAAATATGTATGGTCCCCTCCCCGCCCCTCAGCTGTGGCCACAATTGATCACAGGGCGCCATTAACTGTGGTGTGTCTGTGTCTACACACCCCTGTTTGACTGCACCTGAGCACTCCTGCCATCACAGCTTTTCAATTAGCATTTTTATGGCTTTTCTGTTGTTGTTTTTTGGCCAAATCCAATCACGTTCGCAAAATATACTTCTAGGAGCCTTAAAATAAATCCCAAACAATCTTGCTCTGCAGTGCAGATACATATTGTTTCTGAGATGGATTGACATACGGCCCACAACGAAGTATAAACCAGTATATGAGTATTATCATTTTTATTTTCATGATAACCTTAGTCTGTTTATAATTGTGTTTTCTTTGTTTTTGCTGTGCTCCCACTATCTGTCGTGTTGATGAAATGTCTGTACAGCACTTTGGTACAATGAAAATTGTTTTTAAATGTGCTTTATAAATAAACGTGATTTGATTTGAACGATGTAAGGAAATACTGAACAAAAGATAGCAATCAGCTGGCATTCTTATCTAGCGCAACGCTAAGTGGAGTGCGATGTTCCTGCTTCAGACTAGTACAACATCACACCCCATTATATATGGATTCACTCCTTCACACATTCACTGGTTGCAACTTGCACAGATTTACAGCTTGATTAAAATAGCACTGCTGCTATACCTCCATAAATTACGTACAATGGCATGTGCTCACCGTCATGTCTCGGATGCTGATCTAGCCAGGCTAAATGCTTCAACAAAAATAGAAGCGGTTACTGGCAAGGCCGCTGTGTGATATTGTGCAACGTCTATGAACCATGATGATGGACCCGATATTATGTGACACTAATGCACAGAGACAGGTTAAATGGGTGGAATTGCCTTGCAGATTGCATGTCTCCTGAACAATCAATGCGGAACGTTCCAACAAGGACCAGCGGGGTGGAAATGGGACAAATTGAATTTTTTTTCTTGCATTCACATGGCAAGACGCAGGCGTGTCTATAGGGCTGTCACGTGGAATTGGGTGTCACGTCGCAACGCCCTGTCCTATTTTGATATGACCCTTTGATGTCACCCTTTCTGTTCCTCGTGTTAGATCTTGAAAGGAGACGGTTCAATCGAACCAATCGGTTTAATTTGACATGTGATTTCTATTTTAATGTTGTGATTTGACCTGGCCTTAAAGAACTTAAAACATTACAATTATCCAAAAAGGAAGTGTTGATCAAATAGAATACATTTCAGTTACTGCATCGTCAATTTGTCGCTTCAAATGTTTTCAAAAACATTCTTGAGAGCAATGTATTTAGGTGTACATGACATTGTGCGTTTGTTTAGATGGCTGCCATGTTGGATACGGCATCAAATCAAGCAGCGCAGCAGGTGCTCTGAGGCTCTCATTATTCCAAACTACAAACTAATAACTGCATGCAATTGGAGAGTTGAGAGCATGGTTCCAATTCTGTTTCGAATGTCCAAAATATACTTCTAAGCATCACAACCATTTCTTTTCAGAAGGGCGATATGCTTCAAAAATGCTACAGCTCCTGGCTGCTTAAGGGACAGCAGTGGACACTGTTGACCTGATGGGGATGGTGAATGAATGAATGTGTGTGTGTGTGTGTGTGTGTGTGTGTGTGTGTGTGTGTGTGTGTGTGTGTGTGTGTGTGTGTATATTGCTCACCACGACCGGATTGTTGACCTAGTGTCTGATGCAGTTCGAAAGTATGTGCCATCTAGTGCAGCAATGTATAAACATTCAAGAGTGTTACCAGATTGGTTTAGCTGTGCATGCGATGTATTTGCTTCCCAAATACACCTGATGTTGTCTTTGTTGACACCAGTCACAAGGAGGTCCTGATTCTGGAGGTGGGCTGTGTCTTTGATTTGTACATGGACCAGGCATTCCAAGATAAATATTCTAAGTATCAACCATTACTTGGAAGTATAACAAACCTGGGGTATCGCTGTAGATTTGCCATACTGATATTCGGAAGCCTTGGCCATGTGCATAAACTGACCATGAGTGGCCTAAGAATAGCTGGCATGACAAAAAGCAAAGCCAAACAACTTGCCAAATACTGTTCTGTTTCGGCTGTTATAGGCAGTTTGTCTGTGTTGAGGAGGAGGTGCCATGTGTATCCTTAAGTGAACATGAACTGTCAACCCCGTTATATTTGTTTCCTTGTAAAATTAATTGTAATTTGTGGATTCAAATAAAGAAATCGAAATGTGTGTGTGTGTGTGTGTGTGTGTGTGTGTGTGTGTGTGTGTGTGTGTGTGTGTGTGTGTGTGTGTGTGTGTGTGACAGGGGTTGGAAATAAGGAAACCATTGCAGTGCAGTGTTTGAGCAGCCGCCGAGAGGTTATTGATCGGCTTAGAAATGATTAAACACTGGGATTGGAGGGCAAGAAGTAGCTGTTGCTGTGTTTTCATGCTGGCGTTTGTAAAGCTCAGGGTCTTTATTGATGATGATATTTGTTGAAAGCCGTTGCTGTCGGGTGGAAACCTTGTACAGTATGTCCGAAACCGTTCAGTTTGTATTATTAATTTAAACAATATATATCAAATGTCCGATCTGCAAGCTCACAACGTGTTGTATCGTGTTATTCTCACGACTCACTCTTCTATATTGAAGTAGGGCATTCATTTATGAAAAATATATATGGAAATTGGAGATACAAGGTTTCTGCCCAAATGGTAGAATCTAACAAGCTGTTAAGACTAGCACATTTCAGGTCTATACATAGCCATAAATGGCATAACAATTAAGACGCTTACAGAAGATCTTGTGTATGTTGGCCTGGCCTAGAATCAAATCCTAGTTAAGTGTCTGTATCAGCTTGGTGTTTGAAGAGGAGAGTGTGATCCATTTCTAATTACAGCATGATGAAGCTGCATTTCGTCGATAATGTGGGCTAGAAAATGAGAACCCTTTTTTTTCTTTCCAAATACCAATGCAATATCTCCATATATCTTCTTTTTTTTGTGCAGGGCAAATAAAGCATCTATCTACGCGGTAATACTGCCATGTAGATATACAGTACTTCATATAATTTAATTAGTGAGTAAAAGTACAATATTTTCCTTTCCTCTGAGATGTAGTGTGGTAGAAAGTATTGAAAATTGTAAATACTGAAGAAAGTAAAAAAAAAAGGTTATTAGCATTCTGGAGATTAAAGGCCACTGCCAAGTTGCTCTCATTTTGATTGCTCAGCCGGATCTTTATTATTGAACTGCATACAAAAGAGTGTCCAATGGTAAATGTTGTAAAAGTCATTAACGTTAAGCCATTCTATTGATGTAATCCATTTAATCCGACGAGGTTTTACCCACATAAACCTTATTTTGAACATCAGAAACACAGCGAGTTGCTTTACTGGCCGTGTGTTCGTTATTGAGCGTGTAGTGTACTATTATAAGCAACATAATAGGATCTGTCTTCTTTCTGAAGTGGAGAGACCCTGCGATTGATTGACAACACATTGCCTTAATGGACTTGGAAATTACACACTTTCATTTCCACCTAAGCCCTGGCCTAAACCACACACAGACCAAGAGAAGTCAAAGAATGGATATTTTGTTGGCATAATGCGGTTCTCTTAAGACTGCACACAAGCATAATCCATGGACAGTATTCACCGGTAGCCCAGTAGCGTTTCCAGGAATCACATTTTGGGAAAGATGTCTGTCGTCGTCGTCCCCCCCCCCATTCAGAAGCACTAAAGGTTTTCAAAGACATAATGAGCCTATATACTCGTCTGGCAGGTATATTATACCTGCCAGACGAGTATATAGGCTACAAAGGCTGAACGGCATTCATTTGCATTCCAATGGGTGATTAAGGATCGCGCTCTACGCACAACGGCCAATCTGCTGCCCACTAGTTCTCAGGACAGGTGTTTGTCCTCTCTTTTTTCTCTGTCGTGTTTTCAAATGGATTTGGCTAGGCGGCCGCCTGGCCTCGCCTTATTGTAGATACGCCACTGCTAGCCTCTCCACCCAGTCAAATCCAGAGTGTTAAATTAATTAAACACTTTCAACATGGCGTCCTTATTTTGAACATGCCATTAATACCAACGGCTGGCCAACGTTGAAGCTGCCACTACCTACTGGCCAAAAGTGGAACTGCAGCACGTTCATGGAGGTGGGCGGACGTTCAGTGACGTCATGTGCATCAACACGGACCTCAAATTTGAGGTCCGCTCTCTCAACTTCCACTCACTCGAGCCGTTGAGTTATAATGGTAGTTCCGGCAGTCTTCCGGGTGCTTCAAAACGCCACTGAGCAACTTCTATTGAAATGAATAGAAGGGGGAGGGGCTGTCGCTCCCGGCCCTCACTATATCCTTTATAACTCTATGCATTAGTAAGCAGGCTATTTTTTTGCTAACACGCACGCACGCACGCACGCACGCACGCACGCACGCACACACACACACACACACACACACACACACCATACAACATTAACACATCTAGGGCTCCATTTTCGCCACCGCCGTTACCCGTGGGGGGGGGGGGGGGGTTGCACAAGTGAGACTTCAAGGCAAGCAACACATCACTCTTCTATGGGAAACCGTAAGGCTATGAAGCAATAGCACTGGGCATAACGGGCAACGGATAAGGGATCTCTTAAAGGCAATGGAATGTGGCACAGTGATTGGTTTAATTATTGTAACGCCCAAACCACACCTATGCATAATGTAACGGGTAATGGAGGTGTTTTAGGGATTTAGGTAACCAAAATACCAACTTCAGTGGGGGAACACCCCTTCTCCACTATACTGCTAAATCCCCAAATAGAATGCTCGAACGAAAATGGAGCCCTTGACTATAATGACCTGGCCAAAACTTATATAGTCACTTGCCCAAATGTGCTGTGACACGTTTTTGTGCAAAACTAATGCTTGGAATGGATTCAGCATCATGAAAACCACCTAGTTTGACACATCACATGCTATAAAGCATGATGACATTTTTTATTTGTTTTGCCTTCTATAGGTTGTTAATGGTATGGTCACATATTATGCCAATTATGAAAATTATGAACATATGCAAGTTAGCATCCGGCAGTTTCAACATGCTGGGGACCCATACTCAACATTTCTAACATAAAACCTTAGTGTACTCAACATGTTCAGGTTCACAATGGGGCTCTATGGGCTGGCATGTATAGACTATAGTGTAAAGTGTGAATCTATGTTTGCTGTTTACAACAGCACACACATCCAAACAATAAAATACCACATGCTGGAGAGAAGAACATGGAAACAGAACAATAGCGTCCACACACACAGTGGACCAAGAACCTATATAATTACCACAGACTCTTTATGTTTACAGCATGAATCTTCAAATGTTTTCAGCCTTTTGGGCAAACTCTATATTTGACGAAAGTGTGGGATATTCATAAAATGTACGTGCCACTGCGTTTTATGTAGTAATCCACCCCCGCGGTGGATTACTTGACTATTTGCTGTAGAGCCATCAAACATTGTATCCTTTTACAAAGGCACAGATTAAAATAGCAAAGACCATCTAAGCATAACATACAATTATGCAGCCATTTCTTGGGATGTCTTGGTTGTGTTTATTGCACTGTACGCTCTGAAGAAGAGACCGAACACATGGGGTTTAAACCAGTGGGGGAAAAGTACTCACATGTTTTAAAGTATAAAGTATCAGTAATAGCGCAATGGATGTAGAAACACTCTGTTAAAACTAAATGTCTGGTAATCAAAATGTACTTGAATAAAAGTACAAAAGTATAGGCAATTATTAGGCATCAATTGCCAAAAGTAAAATACTCATTATGAAGAATGGCCTGTTTCACAAGTTATCATCTATAAATGCACCAAGTCTCTGTACGTCTGAACCCCTAATTGCTCCCGATGTGCTAGTTGGTGCCTTGCATGGTTTCCGCTGCCATCGGTGTATGAATGTGTGTGTGAATGGGTGAATGTAATGCACAATCTCTGTAAAGCGCCTTGGATAAAGGCGCTATATAAATACACCATTTACCATTTATATAAATACACCATTTTATACCGACTTCAAATTCGCGTTCCACACCACCGCAGTGCCTGGTGTCGAGTCGGTCGGTTGTCCAGAACCGCCCCAAAAAGGCCTCTGCCCGGGCTCTGGACCGAGCCCCTGCCCAGTGTCCATATATGGAGCTGGCCTATTCTGACCTCACAACACTCCATATTTGGGCATGCCTGACACAGAACTCCACAAGCTGGCCTGTTCTGACATCCCAACACTCCATATTTGGGCATGGCTGAGTGGCTGACACAGAACTCTATAGGAGTAAAGGGACACAAAGAGATCTGACATCATTCTGACGTCGGGCTTAAAAGGAACACAGACATAATATCTGGGTGGGGCTTCCATTTCCAACTTGCATCATTCCAAGTAGGCCAGTGCCCAACGGGCACCGCCGTACCGCCGTAGTGGCCCCCATGCACGTGCACCTCTCTAGTGACACATCTAGGGGCCACAATCTGCATTCAAAGATGTTCCTAGAAGCTTTGTCATTGGTCGAAATGACTAACCAATCAGGAAGTAGACAGGCAAATCGACCAATGACAAAGCTTCTAGGAAAATCTTTGAATACAGATTGCGGCCCCTAGATGTGTCACAGAGACTAAATTATTTTTGGGAACGTTTTACCCATTGCCGGATGTCTAAAAAAAAAAAAAAAATGGTTCATTAAAATTTTGACATAGCCTATTATTGATTATAGCAGCTTTAAGTACATTAGCCTACTTAATAAAGTAAATGTACTTAGTTACTTTACACCACTGCCGAGGACCAGTTAGGAGTGTGTGCAAACAGTTAGTTTGTGATGTTACAGAGGCTGCTGTGGAAGCAACGCTCTGTAATTAGGGTTGCTTTGATTTCATCACATAGACCTGCATGGTGTTGTATGCTTGTTTGCTCGCGTATTATTTATACATATTGAGAAATGCCAGACTTGAATTTACAATAATATAAAACAAACACTACCAGCTGCTTCTTTGTGTAAACTTTGTCGAGGGTTTGATCCTCAAGCTGTTTGATATAAGGGAAAGTTATGTAGTACGTTAATTAGGACTATATGGGATACTTTGTTTTATTCCTTCCAAGTAAAGCTTGGAGGCACTTGGACGCTGTAACTTGGTAAGATTGTCCACAGGGCATTGTTCCCTGAATTTTAAGGTAACCAGAAGCCATAATTAAGAAAATAAATGAAAAAACTACACAAACGTGTATACCGTATACCAATTCAATCTGTTTGGGATACTTTGGGCTATAGGGTTGGACGCAAGCCCCCAGTAAGGCTATCCAACGTTGAAGCTGCCACTACCTACTGGCTAAGAGTAGAACTGCAGCAGGTTCATGGAGGTGGACAGACGTTCAGTGACGTCTGTCCATTTTAATTTATTTTATTTTATGTAGACTTAGATAGTATTTTAAACAGACTTATAGCATGTTACGTAGACAGCACTAGAATTGCATTTTATGTAGTCATAGCACTTTATAGTACACATGTATAATATATAATATAGTATAGTATGTATAGTTTACATAGATACTCCACTGTTACGTTCTTAGCTTACGCATGTTTCATGATAACTACTTTTTATATATGTGATGTATGCCATGCTTTTTGTTATTGCTTAGCGTCTGCTAAATGCCTAAATTGTAAATTGTCATGTGCGTAACGTGCGTAATCCCGGACCTCAAATTTGAGGTCCGGGCTGCTCTTCTACTCACTCGAGCCATTGAGTTATAATGGTACTTCCGGCAGTATTCCGGGTGCTTCAAAACGCCACTGAGCAACTTCTATTACAATGAATAGTAGGGGGTGGGGCTGTCGCTCCGGTCCTCCCTCTATCCTTTATCTAGGGGTTGGACTCGGAGAACACACACTTTTGGAGCAGGTCATTTGCCTGCATCAAAATACAGAAGCTTGACATATATCCATTCACCTGGCTATCTCCGATTCATCACCTTGCTGAATGGACATCATTGGGAATAAGCAGACAGGGAATGAGGGGCAGGATCTTCCATGTAATAGGCTAGTTCTATTTATATGTTAATCTGTCGTCGGGGTCTTGCTACTGGTGGGCTGTGTGAGTGATTCTCATACGAGACTCTGTAATGAATTCAACAGGACATAATCCTCCTACGGCCGCCATGGAAGCAAAAAGCTATACATCCTCGAGTCTAACATTAAAGCAATCCATCATCTGCCAGTTTTGGCAGTGGCTCAGCCTTCCCCTTCTCCCCATCTCCTCTCCAGAGATTCCATAACTTTTCCATTTGTTAAGAACGGTATCTGCAAACTGCAAAGTAGCTGTTGAATATGGAACAGTCCTGCAACTGTGTGGATATAACTTTATCCAGGGAGACGAAGCAGGAATTATCCCATTTCCAATGCAAAAACAGGAGGGTCCTGTAAATGGATAATGTGGGCTAGAAAATGGCTGAGGAACCTTTTTTGTTCCCCAGCACATGCCAATGCAAATGCGTGGCCGTTGAGAGAGATATGGTTGGCATGACGGACAGTGAGTATAGCCTTTATTCGAATAAACGGTTTTGGTGGGATTATTCCATTTTACACTCTTGAAAAGCTTCAAAGCTTTCAACACTCACGTGAACGTCAGTACGGCTTGGATATTGGTGTCACTCACTTGGTGTACACGCTAAATTCCTTCCACCGCCCGCTCCACCTGCACAAATACTGGGAGTGTTATATCGCCTGAACATAATCTCACACAGAATTCTGAGAAATAACAAGTGTGACGTTAATTGTACATTGGAACGTCCAGATGGGGCATATGCCCCGGCCAGAGTAGGACAGTGGTTCCCAAACTTTTTCATGTCAAGGACCCCCAAATTGACACTTATTAGCCCCGCGGACCCCCCATTTAAGGAGATATGCCAGGGACTCCCCATAAGAGAAGATTCTTACGGCTTCAGCAGTAATTCTCAACCCATTTCATTTCAAGGACCCCCAGTTTGACATGCATTCATCTACGGACGCCCATTTAATGGCATTCTATCTCTGGGCCATGTATGGACTACTTGTGTGCAACGCGCAAGTAGGCACTCGACAGGATAATAATAATTATTATTATGCTTTTGTGTTTCTTAAACCTGTGAAGCACTTTGTGACTGTCACTGTCTGTGAATTGAAAGGAGCTCTACATGCACGCCGGTGTCACGCACAAAGACAGCGTTGCGATGCATTTTGAGCCTAAATCGGCTTTATCCAGCCAGGTATAAATCATAGGCCCATCTGATCTGTTGCCCTCTCGAAGTATTAATTATATATAATGTGCCCTAACATTGTCTTATCAAGAGAGAAGTTCTTCATCTGTGAAGCAGAGTCAGACTCTATGGCCAGTTGGCCACCTAGTCTCTCAGCTCTTGGCCCACCATCGACCCACTCTTCCCTGCATGGCTCCTTGCCATGCCTGCTAATGAGATTGGAACCCTGCCTGCTTGGCCGCTCTGTGTGTGTGTGTGTGTGTGTGTGTGTGTGTGTGTGTATGGGGGGGAGGGGGGGTGGGACTCGGTCAGAGTTCATCGGTGGGGGCAAATATAAGAAAGACCAAAAGACAGAAAATGTGAAAGTGTGAGAAAGGAAAAATGTCATTGGACAGACAAGTTTGTGTGTGTGTGTGTGTGTGTGTGTGTGTGTGTGTGTGTGTGTGTGTGTGTGTGTGTGTGTGTGTGTGTGTGTGTGTGTGTGTGTGTGTGTCTGTGTGCATGCATGCGTGCGTTCATTATAAGCCAAAGGTACTGACCTGGAATAGGGCCAGTGCTGATGGCTGGAGAGAGATGGGATTTGAGGTGAATTCTCGGTCCCCTGGGGTCAAGCCTGATACACATTTCAGAGCAGTGGAAGGTCATGCTGTGTTGAATAGCGGCCATTTCGAGGGTCACTTGAACACAATGAGTGAGTCTGTGGTTTCTGAATGCGGGTTGGGTGCCGCACTCAGCGACCATCACCGCTCAGTGACAGGCGGCCTCTTATCTTTGTTCGAGAGAAAGAAAAAAAATAGATCTGCTGTATGTTTATGGTGTTGTTGACAAGTAAATCTAACAAATGTTTCCTGTTTTTCTTTTTTCTTTTTAGAAACATTTCTCAACTGATATCCCGGAGTGAGCAGCTAAATGTCCAGTGTCTTGCTCAAGGAGGGTGCATGTGTTTGGCCCGACGTAGAACGTCGACAGGCATTATTCCGACACCCTACCCAAAACCCAACCCTAAACCTAACCTCAGAGAAGCCACTGGCTAGTTTGAACCTGCCACGCGTTAGTTTTAACCTGCCACGCATGTCGGGAGCCATGGTGTTGTCGGACTAATGCCTGTTGGACTGTTAGTATGCTATGTCTAACCAATCAGTGTTGATTTTTTGGCAGCAAATTTTGATTTTAGTTTTAGTCATAGTCTCTTGAATAGTTTTCATTTAGTTTTAGTCTTAGTCACTTGGAATGTTTTAGTTTTAGTCTAGTTTTAGTCGACTAAATATCACAAGATTTTAGTCGACTAAATCTACAGTTGATCTAGTCGACTAAACTTTTGGCGGGCCTTGATGGCGTTGTAATGGCTGATTTTACACTCACGCTGCTACGCGTTGTGAGCTTGTAGATCTGCTATTTTCAGCATGCAACCAAGTGTAAAATGACGTATACTGGATCTCTTGTCCACTAGTCCCTTCCTAACATTCTAGTCTAGTTTTTATTTGTTGACAAAATTAGTTTTAGTCATCATAGTTTAGTTTTCGTCAGTGAAAAAAGGTAGTCGACGAAAGTTTTTCGTCGTCGACGAAATCAACACTGTCATGCAGCCCGCTCAAGGACACATGGTAATGGATGCTGCAGTACTGGCGCTCGGCGCCCAGAAGGACACCATATAAGATTGAATGACACGGCACTGAACGCTCATCATATCCTTGAAGCAAATGTTACATGTCACTGGAAACTGCTGCTGAACTGCTGCTTTTGGTACTTTAAGTATTATTTTGATACCTGTAACGGAGTAATCCTACATTCCTTACATCTGCGTGTAATGTTGGTTTCCCTGGAAGTAATAGAGAAACCACCATTACACGCAGATTCCTGGAAGTAATGGGTATAGGATCCATTACTTCCAGGAATCTGCGTGTAGCAGATTTCTTTACTTCAGGTAAACCATCCATCCATCCATCTTCAACCGCGTATCCGTAGTCAGGTCGCGGTGACAACAGCTCCACCAGAGAGCTCCAGACTTCCCTCTCCCTCTCCAGAGCAACATTATATCTCGACTTGGGTATACTTTTGGGTATACTTTTTGTCACTTGGAACTTAGTGACTTCCTCCTGGGGGATCCCGAGACGTTCCAAGGCCAGTGAGTCGATGTGTTTCCTCCAACTGCGCCTTGGTCTGCCCCGGGGTCTCCTCCCAGTGGGACGTGCCTCGAGGACCTCCCTATAGGGAGACGCCCGAGAAGCATCCTAACCAGATGCCCGAACCACCTAAGCTGGCTCCTTTCCAGGCGAAGAAGCAGCGACTCAGGTAAACCACCGTATGATAATTAGGACTGTAAGGTGTCAAAGGCTGTCATTCTGTATGAGTATTTCTACATTGCAGTATTGATACTTTTACTTAAGTAAAAATGTGAGTACACCACTGATTGTGACCAGATGAGCCTCATTATTGCCACCACAGACTTCTGACTAACCCTCAGCATTGCCCCTGCATGCAGCTGCAGGCTACTGACACAGAGCCGCTGCTGCTGGAAATCAAACGTGTGATGACGACACATTTACACTATACAAGTGGTTTTCAAACGTTTTAATTCCTATAGGCTAGGACCCTGCCTGCACACAACTGTAAGGGTCCACTCGGAACACCCCTCAAGGAACCATGAGGGTCCCTGGACCCTACTTTGAGAACTACTGCACTACACCCTTCGCAATAATAAAGTTTATGTGATCTTTCTGCGTTTGAGGCATAGCTAGCTTGTGAGTGACCAACGCATGTGCAACCAGCAGTATTCATCATGCAGAGGATCGATCCAGACAGAGTCAACATGATTCCAGAAAAACTTGCCAGACAGAAACTGTGAGCTGTAATCATATGACGACTTCTTGAGATTTGAGACTGCTGATGCACAGATGCACAATTATCTAGAGTAAAAGTTAAATGTAAAGAAAAAAGCAGTTAAAGTGTCACAACCTGCTTTGAAGAGAATAAATGTAAAACACTGTAAGACAATCTGGGTTCAATCAATTTTTGCCACTCCACAACATGTATACATGTAATCAAATTGACCCATAAGCACAGTTAAACGGATACAGAGGATTTTTACTGTGAACAACCGTCGCTGTGATTTAAGACGTGACACTAGAGATTGAGTGTATGGAATCACTCAACATGTCACCTCCCTGTGAACAAACACCACAATGTGTACGGTGTGACACTGGAGCCTGAATGTATGGAATACCATTCGACAGCGTGGATGACATGTCACATCGCTGCTGGCTCTTCCTGTCACAGTTATATACCCAGAATGTCTACACACAGTCAAATGTCAATGTAACTCAGAGATATATAGTACAAAATGCAACCTAAATGTTCCTTCCACAGGGTACATTTTAGGCGGTTGGGTTTTTTTTTCTGTGTGCTGTATCTGTTTCTTTCTGGTGCCGAATTTTCCATCTGTTCCTATGGGCCCCGTTACACACAACACGTCGAGTCTGTCGACCTACTGAGAGCATGCATGCAACAGCAGAGACTTGTCCTCAGCTGAACTCTATGACAGAGAGAGAGAGGGATAGAGAGAGAGAGAGAGAGAGAGAGAGAGAGAGAGAGAGAGAGAGAGAGAATACCAAAGAGAGAGGAAAGGGAGTGGAGAGATGGAGGAGACAGAGGGAGAGAGAGTGAGAGACAGATGGATGAAAGCTGGGTAGGAGGCACACAGGTATAAGAGAGACAACGAAGAGAGCGAGAGAGTGAGAGAGAGAGACATAGAGAGAGAGAGAGAGAGAGAGAGAGAGAGAGAGAGAGAGAGACAGAGAGAGAGAATACCAAGGGGAGAGAAGGTTGCAGAGGAAAGGGGGTGGGATTAAAAGAGAGCAGGAGAGAGACAGAGGAGAACAAACAGAGAAAGAGAGAGAGAGAGAGACATTACACAATACACATGGAGAATTTACCCCAACTCCTGACAATAATAATAGCTAACGTGACGAGGAGAAGCCAATCTGGCAGCTGGCTAACTTTGCCAATAAAACACCCAGGTGGAGCCGCACTCCTCACAGTGTGGTGGGCAAACGACGTTGTTTGTTTCTCATTAGTCTCATCAAGTACCCATAATCCTCCGCCAGCCCAGATTTAAGAAGACTATTAGTATTAGTGCGGGTGCAAGAGAGTGTACAAATGTATACCTAAGTCGACTCTTATGGGAACATTTGATTACATGCTGTAGTGTGTACACTTACTTGCAGAGTTACAAAAAAACAATCTGAGGATGTATTGTGTATTATTGGTTCAGCTGCTTGTTATTATTGTAGTGCTTCCGACCTTCCTGGTGTCCCATATGAAGGAAAGGCAGTGCAGAACAATTGCATGCCGCCCTTGTTGGATTACACCCAAGCCCCCAGGGAGGCTCTCCAGCGTTGAAGCACTCGGCCCTACTGGTCAGAGGTGAGAATGCAGGCGGACCCCTGCATTTTGCCTGAGGAAACCCTGTGCAGCTCGGTTTTAACATTGAGCGCTCGGTTGCACTTCCGCATTTGGACACCAACTGTTGGTGTCCAAATGCGGAAGTAGACCATTCTTCCGGGTGCTTCAAACCGCCACTGAGCTCTGGTTCGTTCTCTATCCTTTTATTACTCTATGGATTACACACGCACACACGCACACACACACACACACACACACACACACACACACACACACACACACACACACACACACACACACACACACCTTACTTTCGTGCGGTCACAGACAGGACGTTCTTGGCCCCAATGGCCCGGTATACAATAATGTGTTATCCTTGGGTTTAAACATGATGATTAATGATGCATGGTGCAGTACAACAGCACCTATAGTATAGCTAGCATGTACCAACAAAACTAGACCAAGCTTCTGAGAAATGTTTGTGTTCTTCTTGAGAGCACAGGAATGGGTCTGACATTTAAAAAATATATATAAGCGCCCCAGATTTATTATGAATGTGGTGCGGCAAGGTGGGGTCATTTCTTTATTTCATTCATGGAGAGAGTCAAAGCAGAACACCTGCGTGCGTGTGCCTACTGTACAGGACCAATGTGGTCTCACATCAAAGAGAGCGAGTTCTCCATTGAGAACTTATGAATGCTTTTCATCTGTGTTCCTTGAAGAGACCTTGGGGATTATGCCTAAAAAGCAACAAAAGCATACAATATATCGCATACAGTACGCTTTGATTCTGCTAGCGTTGCCGGCTGTGGGGAGCTGCATTGTGACGAAGGAACATCTGCCTTCAAAGCTGTCATTCTTTTTTTAGTTTTCTTTTTTTGAAATCTGACTTTTCAGGTTTGTGCTGCACTGCACCAAAAATGGTTATGAGAATGCAAACAAAAGTAAAAAGTTTAGTTCAGTCAGACAACTCTTATAGAGTGAATTTAGAATATATTTGAGCATAATTGAGCATAGATATATGAAGCATAGATTGGCGTCAGGGCTCTGTCCCGATTCATTCCCTGTAACATTAACATTTTAGTTAAATTATAAGCCAAGTAGAATTACAGGGAATGAATAAGACCCCCATGCAGGGGGATCTAGAAACAGAGCCTACACAGGTGGATGCTGGGGAGGCGGTGGGATTTGCCAAAACTTCATGAGCAGCAGGTTAGCAGCAAGCGAGGCAGGGAGACAGCAGCAGCAGCAGCGGCGCACGGCCGCACAGCAGGTAGGCAGTTTAAATAGCCGCTCTGATCAGGTGTGTGAGACTAGTCACCTGATCAGGTAGGCGTGCTCACGAGTTGCCTGCCTGAACTAGCTCCGCAGGCTTCGTATCATTTACTCAGTGTCACGGTCACATACATTGCCCATCTAGATGTTGTATTCTGTTATGTTCTACTTGTTTTGATTCTATGTTCTGCTTATCTAGATGTTGTATTCTATGCGTTCTAGTTCTTTTGGTTCCATGTTGTCTTCCACAGGTGTTTCTCATGTGTAATCAGCTCTCATGTGTATATTAGTCTTGTTCCCCAGTCAGTCCTTGTCGAGTCATTGTTTGGTGTCAGTTTATCTTGTTTGAGTTTGTGTTATCTGTCTCTGTTCACCTTTATTAAAGCACCCAACCATGGGTTTGATCACCACCTGCCTGGCTGTCCTGCTTTTGGGTCCTCACCTCACCAGAACGTGACACGCAGATCTGAAACTCGATTTTTAGCAGCTGAATGGTTTAGAGGGAAGCCAGGGCTTCTAGGTTCCATTCCATGCCTCACAATATGTAGACGTGTCCCTGAAGCGAGTGCTGATTCTGGTTACGCCCCTTTTTCTCACTTACAACAACTGCAGACTAGACTGTATATCTCTATATGGATTAGAACTAGACCGCGGAGGCCTGCCATCTTATGCGAACTTGAGCCACGCGACACCACAGAGCGAGCTAAAGCGAGCGAGTTGCCGTGTCGAACGTTGCGAAGTTCAACTGAGCCGACTCAGAGCCGTTCGAGTTGCGACCCGATAGACATAGAATATTAAATCATGCTCTGGCGAGAGCGTTTGCCCCGACTGCCACTCAAAGTGGCTATATTGGCCAATCACAGCTGCACGTCCTTGCACAAACAACCCAAGCTCCAAAGCCGAGGGGCGTGACCATTGGCACAAACCGGGCCGGAATGAACAAGACACTTAACTGCCCCTCAAGGCGTAGAATGGCACTTACTCTTGAGAGCACATTTCAAGTATGCTGTGCAAATATGCGGTGACAAAAAAACACCCCAAGGAGTGGGGACCAAATGATTATATATACTGCATCATATGATGCAAAAACCTCACAACGCGATGTGATGTGAAATAAGGTACAAAATTGTAACCATGATGTTGTTGCTACAGTAACCATTAGACTGATTGATGTTGGGTTTGTGATAGCCAAAGGTTGTAGGCTGCGAAGAGAAACATTTTGGAAAAAACTAAAAAAAAACATTGCATTCTAATATATTGCCTTCGCTCATAGATGTTCTAACAATCTGTAGTAGGCATGGGGAAGCTGGTGGTGAGGAAGGCTAACTTACATACTGTAGCTGGAGTATACTGGACAATCTGGTGGTGGTTACAGAGGGGAGGAAGCTGGACGCTATCCTGGTGAACCCCTCTCATCCCTGGCTTCTATGATGTGCTACTGCGGATCAGGAGCACATATTCAGCCACAAAATCATCCTCCCCTGGCACGCCGCTTGGACAGCACTTTGTTCTTGGATTACTGGCTCCTGCTTGACTCTGGCACATTTACTACTGGGATGAACACTACAAAACCACAGGTCTATGGCCTGTTAAGTATATAACTGTTGTAACGCTTTCATTGTTGATAGTGTTCTGTTACGGTTGTTTATTTCATGTTTGTGTTTAATTTCAAAAATATGTGAATTCATTGTTTAATTCCTATTGCAGGTAGTGTCTCTTTAAGAAATGCAGGAAGTAGGCATCAGTTTTGTCATGTGACACTGACACACCATGTGACCTATTTCAAGGAAGCTCCTATTTCAGGAAGTGTACTACATTCCATTGCAAACATTTCATGACACATGCAGACTAGAGCTCCTGACTGTGTTTCAATTCTTCTCCCAGTCATCGCAGTTGGTATGTATTGTAATATTTTCACATGGTCTTTCATTGTTTTTTGTATGGAAAGTACATTTTCTGACCTTTAAAAAGCACGTCAAGTAATTCTATTTTATGCTATTAGTAATATCAATAATTTGCCTACCTGTTCGTCTCAGATTAAATTACTTATCTACCTGCTGTGATTACTTACTTGCAGTTATTGTACTTTCTGAAGAAATTGTGTTATGCAACATCTATTATTATTACATTGTTTTTATTGGTTTTTTACTTTTTTTTTTACACACAACAAGACATAGCAACACACATATATACACCACTAGACAACACATAAGCACACAATACATTAAGAACAGATATGACAGAGTTTGACCCTATCTGTACTTGGTCTGACTGAGTTAACATGTAATGTATCACATTGAATATTGACCATATACATCTGTATATGGTCAATATTCTCTCTGTAATGCAACATCATATTGCATTACAGTACAATGTCCTCAAACAGATCGTCACTTGCCATACAAGAATATGTTGTAAAGTTTGTATTGCCCCCCCCAAATATATATGAATCAGGTACAGCCATACCTGGGTGGGAAACATAATAAAATTACCTCCCGGTCAGACGCAGGTACAGAACCATTTAGTTAGCCGTAACTCTCTGCAAGAACAATGCAGCCTTGTAGACACGAGCAAAAAACATGAAGGAAAACAAACACAACACAAAACACCCACAAAAACCCCCTCTGTAATGCAACATCTATAGTCTTGCGTTGACAGACTCTCGCAATTTTCAAATGCTTGCATATAGCATTCGGAGATTGTGGAATAGTTGTCTGGCTACGCGAGACTATGCAACATCAACAGTTAATAGTGAAGTGGTTCGATCCAATTGTTGAATTGTTCATTTATTTTGCAATGTATATGTAACATTTGAGAATTACAGTAGTAATTTATTTTTACACGCAAGATGTTTACAGTATGCATAGTTTTGATTATGACTTTTTGTCTGCTTTCAGTTTTACACACTGACTGTCAATATTAATAAACCTAAAATAAAGAGAACGGTCTCCGGAGCTTTGATGGAAGGAAGCCGCAATTTGCAACTTTAGATTTTTTTTATAATGGGATGAATCTAGAGTTGCAATACCCTCCATTGACTCCCCACTCATCCAAATTGCTTTTGCGATCTGCTTGTATTAAACACCGTTAAACTCACCAACATTGCAGCTGTACAGGCCAAGCTTGAATTATCCTCTTTCAATCTGCAAAGCAAAAATCCACCGTAGACATGTTATGAGCTGCTTTCTGTCAAGAAATTCTGTGCAGGTGATTCTTTTTCTAATTGTTGGAGTTTGGAAGCAGTCGTCGAAGTCACTGAACGGCCCTGCGTACCACCCTTTTTGAATTTGCACATAATGCAGGAGGCAGCAGCGCAACCCATTAATGAAAACAAGTGCTTCCAATTGACAAACACCTGCACAGAATTTCTTGACAGAAAGTAGCTCAGTCATAACATGTCTACGGTGGATTTTTATGAAACAAACACTTGCAGATTGAAAGAGGATAATTCAAGCTTTCCCTACAGTGGCACTGTTGGTGAGTTTAACGTAGTTTAATACATGCAGATTGTAAAAGCAATTTGGATGAGTGGGGAGTCAATGGAGGCTATTGCAACTCTAAATTCATCCCATTATAAAAAAAATCTAGAGTTGCAAATTGCGGCTAGGAAGGAAGGTGTTTATACTTAATGCCAAGTTATAGTCTACATAAGGAGGGCGGCACAGATAGACTGTTGTACTGTATATAATCATCAAGGTGTTTATACTTAATGCCAAGTTATAGTCTACATAAGGAGGGCGGCACAGATACTGTTGTATATAATCATTAACACTGTTAATCGACTGTACCTACAGTAGGCTATATCATCCAGTAGCTTCCACCTACCTTTCATATCCACTGTCGTAACGTCCGGGATTCGAACTTGGGTCTCCCACATTTAATATTATTTATCTTTTAATTATTTTTTTAATCCATGTTTTTGAAAATTCCTCTAATCTGGTGTGCAGGTGATGACATGCACAATAGAATTAAAATGTCTTTATTTTATTTATAATGGGAAAAGTGGCACCCAGGACCAAAACTGGTGTCCACCCCCTGGCACTTTTAGTCCAATATCTTCTTAACCACTAGACCAATGGACTGGAGGAGACATAGACCTTTGAGGCCATAAGGCTGATGCTCTGAGCCACTCTGCTACACTCACCCTCCTTTTGGCCTCCTCCCACAGGGAGGCGAAAGATGTATATGGTCAATATTCAATGTGATACATGTTAACTCAGTCAGACCAAGTACAGATAGGGTCAAACTCTGTCATATCTGTCAAAAACATGGTAGCTGTGTCCATCTTGATTGATTGAATACTTTTATTAGTAGGATTGTTAACATTGTCAACTCCTTCAGGATAACAATTATATCTGACTGTGGACTCCAGACTCCAACATGGTGAAGGTGAAGAAGAACTCTCTAAAGATCACCATGGACAATTCTACTGCAACGTATCAACCCAACGTATCATACCATGAAGACGTCACGTTGAATCATGCACTACGAAGCTTGGCTAAACCAAACCACAATTGCAACAATTGCGGTACAACAAAATGTAAAGATTGCACAAAAGGGGTTCATACTATTACAGTCATTCCTAAAGAGTACCTACATTTACCAATGGTGACTTTATATCTGTCAGGAAAAATGGTTACCTTTGTGGCAGACACTGGAACAACCACTTCTAGATTAAGGTTGCAAGATTTACCATGTTCTTGCAAAGAATGCAGAGAAACTGTAGAGTCTGTTGGCCTTCTAGTTGATTTTAATGGAATGGTCATACAGCATCCATTCACTGTGAGTTCTCAATTGACTCTGTCCATATTGGGTCATGATTTGTTGAGTAAACTCAATTTGGAAATCTATGTTAGCAAATGTTGATGTTTTCCTAATGGCATTTCAGTTTATATCCCATCACAAAAATACTCACTATGGATGGTTTGGACCTTTTTAGTAGTGTTTTCCACATTGAAAAATGCAGCAGATATTCAGATCATTCCTTTTTTTTTTATAATATTTCTTTTATTTGGGAAAAGCATTACAATAACAGCATTTCAATGAAAACATAGGACACAAGTGCAGTTCCCAGGATTTTTTTTTTCACCCCTCTTCCCCCCCTCCAAGTGACTCCATCTCCAGTGTCTCTGTAACATCCTTGCTTTCTTCAGGACTACATATGGCATCAAGTCAACAGAGGCAAAGGGCAATATCGCTTCTGAGTGTACATTTCAGAAGGAGAAAAAGAAGAAAGAGTGGGCAGAAAAAAAGACAGACAAAAAAACAACAACCAAGAAACGAAAGTATTTACAATATTGCTGAGGGGAACAAAAACAAAACAGCTTTGGACTTCGACCATGAGAAGAGGAAGGGTGTCTTAAAGATTTTATACAAAGATCAATTCAGATCATTCCTATGCTCATTGATGCCCTTTCAGATGTTCTAACCCATTTATTCACAATTGGCTGAAACAAGTTGAGGAACAAGACATGTGTAAATTAATATGAAACGTTCATACTTGCGTTGCTTGCCCTTTGTTGATGTGTTTTAACCTGGTATCTCTCAACCTCTACTAGACTGTGAAAATGTGGATGTGAATAAACATGCAGCCTTAAAACACACATTATAATCTGTATGCATTTATGAATAAATACATTTTAATTGTTGATACATGAGTATAGTTGTTGATAGACTTTCACTGTGTTTTCATTTAAGTAGCTGTCTTTACAATGCCATGCTTTTTAGAGTTCCTGTTTTTTTTTTCTCACAATTTGATGAATTGAACATGGTGGACCCTCTTGTAAACAAGTGTAATGCTTAATTGGGTTGTCCACTCACAGTTAACAGTCTTTGTATTGGGTTTGTGCTTGAAATGTACTGTAATTCTGCAAACTGTTAATATCAATCAATCAATCAACAGTACAAGTTGTATTATGGGAAAATGCCACATAATACTGATTTTGAGAAGGGGCAATAGACAAAGGTCTAGGAATGTGCGTGCACAATTTCACGGAAATCACACGATGTGTCCATGATTTGCAGCATTTTGTTTGAAACTGAGCACTCCTGCAAACTTTGGAAGCCAGTCTTAGCCAATCAGGATGGAGTCTGAGAAATCTGAAAGACCCGTTTCGTTGAATGGCTCTAGAGAGACTGTGTACCAATTTGCGTGATGTTTTTTGGACAAAATTTGTAGGTGTACTGTACAAAAACTTGTTTTGCACAAAGCGGCCTCCTGGCAGGCCGTTCTGGAAATTCTCGTGCAGAGGTTCATCATTGGCATCCAGGGAGTGTGTGCAAAATTTGACGTCGACCGGGTTAATGGTGCCGGAGATTAGCTGTTCACAGACAGACGGACACACACGGACGGACGGACACACGGACGGACGGACGGAGTGCAAAACATACTCTCTCCCCATGCCTTCGGCCTGGTGGAGACAATAAACAAGATCCATACACAGCATCTCCAGACTCATACCACACGACAGTGTGATTTGAGTCTGGCTTATTAGCCAGGCTAACAATAAATAGCATTGAGAGTTGAACCCTAGGTAGAGTAGAAACTAACTAAACTAAACTAACTAAAGCTAGACATATTATGTCTAGCTTTTAACATTAACTGGCGTGTTGCTGACTGTGAGCCATGGTTTTTGTATGCTATCAGAGAGCTCTGCACTTACAGGCCTTTTTCAAGGCAGCCATCACATGAATAGGGATGGTTCAGGTCAAACCGAATGGGTTCTGCAGATATTGTGCATGTTGGCTCACTGGAAAGGCACTGGACACTAAATGGAACACTTTAATTAGTAATTGGTAACACCTGTGAAGAAAGTAAAGCGACACAACTATTTGACATAAATAATTTTATGTCAACATGGCTGGCCTGAAAAGGGACTATATTGTAGGGTGTTGAAATGCATTTTTGCTGGCATGGCCTACATTGCTTTATGAGATGCCAAACATGAAACATAACATACAAAATCAAACTATTTTTCAATATGGCTGTTTTCTGTTTCCTGATAGTTTTCTAGTGTTTTATAGTTTGTCTGAAATGTTTTTGTTCACCTGTCTTCTTCATTAAATCTGCTCAGTAAAGACAACTACACACCTTGCCTGTCCGCGTCCTGTACTGCTGTACTGCTAAAAACAGCCATAGCCTCATCACATTTTGTGCTGATCTCATCACATTAAGTCCCAAGGAGTGTTTTTTGTGCAAAACTAATGCTTGGAATGGATTCAGAATCATGAAAACCCCCTAGTTTGACATGTCACATGCTACTTAAAGCATAAGGAAAGTTTGACATTTTTGCCTGCCATAGGATGTTATTATACAAAATGTCAGCAAGTGGATTCATGAATGTACGTATATAGACAATATTGTAGGCCAATAAAAAAAGACTATATACCAAATTTCCCACCCGTCCACCCCATCTGCCGGACTAAAATATCTGAATGAATGAAGCTCACACTTGTAGATCGGCTATTTCCAAAGTGGTTATAATGCACGTTTTGTAATAATAATCAAAATCTTCAAAGTATAGTAACTACATTTTCAAATAATGTGGTGGAGTAAAAGTATAATATTTGCCTCTGAGATGGAGTGGAGGGTATCTGGAGAACTTGCCAGTTTTCCGACTCGCCGTGCATTTTAGTTTTACTTCACCTTCATTTAAATTGCATTGAATTGAGAGATGGAGAGGATAGTTGTTTAGAGTTTACACTAGATGAAGTAGGAATGCTAAGTTTAAACATCAAAGTACTGAAACAATGTAATTAATTAGTAAACAATATCCTGAATTGGTAGGCCTATTATCAAATATATAATTAAAATGATTAGTCTACCTCAATTACTTTACCTCTTCCAAAATGTGCCGGTCTATTAACAAAAAAAATCTTTAAACAACTTGATTCCCTTATCTTACCCTTTCTGTGGTCCAACAAGAGTCATCGTATTAAAAAAAGCCATTTATGTAAACCCAAATCTGATGGTAGCTTTGCATTGCCAGATTTCACACGATACTATTATGCAGCAAATGTCAGAGCGACTATGTTCTACTTTCTTCCCAATATCTCCCTAACTGGGTAATGCTGGAAAGAGAGGAGCTGCCACCCATACAAACCCGAGACCATCCTGCTGGCACCAACTAGAGTACATTATGTCTAGATATAATGGCAATGTCTTACGAGCCTCAGATGACATCTAGAGACAGATATGCAAACTAATAGAACTGAGCGCAGTACGTCTACAGTGTATTATTGCCAATTGTAGGCAACCCATTATTTCCCCCATCCAATATGGACACTGCTTTCAAGCAATGGGAGAGGGCAAGTATCACCACTTTAGTACCTGTATACCGAGGGCGTCTTTTCCTCATTTCAGCAGCTAGTAGACAAATCTGGGTTACCCGGTCCTTTTTTTTAAAATTTTTAGATACTTACAGATTAGGGGAGAGATTATGAGAACCATACCCTTATACAGATCATTGACACAGGCTACCATCAGGAACACTATCAAACTATCTCCCTTTTCTTCAAACCTTATTTCTCAGTTTTATATTAGGCTCCGAGAGGGTAAAGACGATACCTCAGGTATACGAACAAGATGGGAAAGAGAACTGGGTATACAGATATCGGAAGAACAATGGAACGATTCCCTCCTGCAGATTCATAGATGTTCAATCAATGCAAGACACTGTTTTATGCAGTTAAGATTGTCCATAGATTACACTACTCGAATGTCAAATTGCATAGAATATTCCCCTCTGTGTCACCTCTGTGTGAAAAATGTGAGTCGAGTGGCCTCCCCAGACTGTCCCATAATTCAAGACTACTGGATCAACGTCTTTAATACAATTTCCACAATACTTTTGTTTCAAATTACACCAGATCCTCAAACTATCATCTTTATAATTCATGAGTGGCCTCCCCATGGCTCACATTTTCTTAATTTCTGCCTCATGTCTGCTAAAAAGTGTATACTATTGCTATGGAAAGGGCAATGGTCAATATGTTGGAGGTGGGGAGGATACGGTACTTGAAACTAAACCAAACTGATGAGTTCGATTTGATATGGCAACCCTTCATACAACATCTGGGATAAATCGCCAGCTACCTACAACACTGCTGCTAAACGATGACCAATATACTCTGTAGTCGCTGCCCCATTTTGGATCTCAGGGTTTTAGTTTTTAGGGGTGTCTTTGTTTTTTTGTTTTTTATTTTTTAATTTTAATTTTGGAATTGTAATGAAGTACTGTACAGTACATGAGTAAATGTACTTACAGTAAAAAAAATAAAAAAAAAGATCAGACAATGGCATTTTTATCTCCAATGCGGTATGCAGTGTGGAAATGTACATTATTAATAGAAAAGGTCTCTAAGCATGGGCTCTGTGCAAATTATAAGGAAAAAGCAATGACAAAATGGTTAAGAATGTAAGTTTATATTCACCACATGTTTTCTTTGCTGGCATGCAGACTAGAGAGCAAACCACAAGGGGAAAAAATGTCCCCTTCTCCATCTTCCCTTTCCACAATAAAGCTCAGCCCCAAAACACCAACAATAAAAATAACAATAATAATAAACATTATTCGTATAGTAGGCCTATCCTACTTTTTTAAAATGGAGTTACAAATAAAGTGCTTCACACAGCGCTGGTATAAAATCAGCATAAAAAGTATGCGAGCAACATAAAAGAGCAAGTGTGCGATAAGGATAATAAAAGAGCATAAGACACTAAACATTCTAAAGAGGTAGTAAAGGCGAGTAAATAACTTTGTATGCGTCCCTTTATTTTTGTTATATTGACAATATGGATGGAATATGTTATTGTCAGACACTCCCTAGATGGTACACACCGTGAATGTAGGTTATCTTTGTCAAGACAGAAGGCTGCGCGGGCTCATGTGGCTCATATGCCCCCCCCCCACCCCCCACGAGACAGACAGACAGACATATTTGACACAACTCCCGAACTCCGTTTTATTTTTCTTTGTAAGTGCGAAAAGACTATGTGAAATACTAGACAACTTGTAACATTCTACCACATGGCAGTAGAGTAGAGTTGTGTCGGTATTGTCAGGACATTTAGCCTACACAACTGCTGAAAGAGATCAGTTGTTAATTGTCTGTAGCAGCATCATGACAGGACAAACTGCGTCATCGTTTAATACTCTCCTATTCTTCAGGTGAGTTTACTTTAGCTGCTAACGTTAGCTGCTAATATTTACATAATAATTGATCTGAATTAGTGTAGTGTCCACTTACAGTACTCACTGCCATTTTGTATAAAGTACAAGTGTTTACATTTTTTATTTAGTTGTGTTGTAGGCTAATGGCATGCTGATGCTGCAGGCCTAGCTAGTAGAAGTAGCATAGCTAGTAGAAGTAGCCTACTAAAGCTCATAAGTGTGTGTGTGTGTGTGTGTGTGTGTGTCACTCACTGACCATTGAAGGACAAGTCATAGACCTATATCGTCGCTGTGGGGTGGAAAGCTTGTATCTTATATTAATGTAATGTGAAAACAAACTATGTACACACCCCTGCACAATTTAGAGTTTGTAGATAGTCAGTATAGTAGGCTATTTATGGTATTGAAGCAATAGTATGACTAAATCCTATTACTAATTTCAATAAACATAATATTGTTGAATACATTGTTGATGACCCCTAAGTAGCTCAGTCTGCTTTCTTTCTTTCTTTCTTTCTTTCTTTCTTTCTTTCTTTCTTTATTTCTGGGCTAGGTGAGAAGATGGCAGAAGGAGGCTGGTCGGTCACTGCCATTGGCACCGGGAGCTCCTAGCACTAGCAGGCGAGTCAGGAAAGTACTGGTGAACCGTGAAGCTATAGGCAGATGTGGGAGACAGGATGGAGATGACTGGAGACGCCGCTGGAGGGCTTGTCCAAGGACAAAGTAGAGAAAGTTCCCTGGGTTCCAAAGTTTGACCCTGGCACTCACTTACCCAACTGTTGAAGTCAAAGAAGACTGCTCAAGGTACTATGATATGAACCATTTGTTTGTTTTTGCTGCTGCTGCTGCTGCTTGTGTTCTCTGCTGTGTGTATGTTATTCATTTATACACAGTACAGTGTGTGTAGGTGGCAGTTTGCTATTTCCTTTTAAGTTCAAGCTGGAGGTGTTGGGCTTTGACATAACAGCCATCAATTCCAAATGTTCATTTTCTGATGTGGATCTACATTATACAGTATATGTGGATTGTGACAGGGTGGCTGTAAATGGTTCATGACTTGCTTGGTGGCAAAACTCATGTCTAAATATGTGGGCCTATTTCTTATGGTCATCACTCACTCACTCACTCACTCACTCACTCACTCACTCACTCACTCACTCACTCATTTATTCATTTATTTATTTATTTATTTATTCACTCACTTACTTATTTAATTATTCGCACAATAAAAAAACCAGTACAACAGTTCAATAAAAGAGACAAAACATGTGCAGGTGAGAAAAGAAACCCATAAAGGGCTTATACATGGTTCTCACCTAAGATAATAAAACAAACAAGTAGACAGTAATCAAACATTGGTATGAAAAACAACGTGTGTGTGTGTGTGTGTGTGTGTGTGTGTGCCTAAATGTACATGCGTGTCATGTCTGTATCTAAGTATTGTATGCAGAATAGAACTACATTATACGTTTCACTCACACTCACTCACTCAGTAACACGCCAAATTCCAATACCCAAATCTAACAGCAAGTGTACGGTTTGAGAGTGAAAGTGTCCTATTTGACTAAACTGCAGAGATAATGCATTTATATATGTTATTCTGAATGACTCTCTAAGCTACTGAAGCAGCTACTGAAGCAGCACAATAATTCATGGGTCGATCTATATTTATACAATCGTGCTGTACAGTATATGAGAAATATGCCATCTAATATACAACATGACATGCAGGAGTAGTGAGTGAGTGAGCAGGCAGGAATGTGAGGAATTGGAATGTGGCTGTCAATCCAGCCGGCTTGATTCCTCCGGACTCGCATAATAATCCTCTCCTCCTCTCTCGGAGGCAGGACAAACATGCAAGTGGAGTGAGCAGGTGTGGAAGGTGGGTTATTGGAAATTGGCTACTCACAACTGTTCAAATGGCAGAGGATCTAAAGGTGGATTTCCATCGCCATGGCCTAACAGCACTCCACCCGACACCGCCCACTTGTGCCACCGTTTCCACTACAAGGAACTGGGCAGAGTGGTGTCAAAGTGGTACTAAATGAGTGCCTTTTTAGTACCATCTCCAGGGTGCATCTGAACTAGGCTTAGCGGGGCTAAAACAGTGACTTATTCTGATTGGTAAATGCTGATTTATACTGATTGGTCAGAGAAAGCCTCTGATGGCAACCAGCCCAGGATGTTTTGTTTTTATCTACTGCTGCCTAGTGCTAGCCGTGTCGAAATAGCGAGCTACTTTAGCGGACAGAGTCATATAAACTTGTTAAGGAATATTATTCCGATGGCAGCCCGTAAATCCGGATCATAAGAGGCAGAGGTCATATAGGTCATAGTAGTGGCAAAATCTTTGCTCATGAGGACATGCATTTATGTGTAAAGTGGAAGTTCCATGTCTGTAGATGAAACAGGGCATGAGTTATATGACTTGTTCAAAGTTTGTTTTTCAATTGAGTGCTATAGCACCACCCTTTGGCCAATGGTTCTGAGTTTCATTTCTTGGCCGTTTTCCATGACCATTCTGCCAAGTTTCGTTCTGTGTGTGTATTGTTGTGTATTTTTGAGTGGTGCAAGCACTCCAAGGAACAGCAATGTCCGTGTTCACCTATGTGACGTTAATGTGACTATGAGCACCAGTATGACTATGAGTACCAGTAGGGGCGCTGTTGTGCCAGAAACAGAGAGAGAGATAGTGCTGCACTGTTTCCTGCTAATGAGAGAGAGAGAGAGAGAGAGAGAGAGGGGGAGGGGGGGGGGGGGGGGAGAGAGGGGAGTTGCACCACTCAGTTCACACGGGTGTGATTTATATATATATATATATATATATATATATTAAAATAATATACACACACACACACACACACACACACACACACACGTACGTTCTGAATCTGGCTAACACACAACAAAGCAGAGCAGAGTTTCAGCAAATGAAAACTAGAAAGACGGCTGTGTGTTAAAACCAAAAAGAATCCCTGAAATGGAGAAAGAAAAAGAAAAGAAAGTCCCATTCTTCTTGTGTACTATTGTGTGGGAGCAGCTTGTTGGCATGGTATCCAAAACAAGGGCAGGGGTGGAGGACCAGATGTGACTCGTTGGCAGATGGTCCAGCAACAAGCAGCCTGAGAGATTCTCCCAGCCTGGACTCTCCTGCTTTATACTGACATGACATCACCAGCAGCAGCCGCTGGTCTCATAATTAAACCTGATCCATCAACCATGACTGAATGTTGCTGCAGGACTGTCACGATTACAGCTTTAAGTTGACCATTCATTGTCACACAAATAATTGAGATTAACAATTTAATTGTGTTTGTGGCAACCAGTGGTGGAAATGGTACTCACATTTTGTACTTAAGTGAAAGTATAAATACTGCAATATAAAAATACACTATTAGAAATAAAAGTCCAGAATTCCAAATAAGTCCAAATAACCGAATGTAAAAGTACTAATTGTGCAGAATGTATCATTTTAAGTTTTCAAATGTATTATAATCTTTTGAAAATAGCAGATCTACAAGCTCACAATGTGTCGCATGAACATTAGTGAGGACCACTTGTATGAAGATAGGTTGAAAAGTGGTGAAGTGGTCCTTTAAGTACAGTACTTACTGTAGTTACTTTCCACCACTGGTGGCAACATTGAAACATATGAATGAATTATTCCGTACATTTCTGTTTGCCTGGTAATCAAAAAATGCACAGGGCAGATATGACAAATAACTGAAATATACAAAGAAATTACTGACATTCATTATTTTTATACAAAAACAAAAGCAAAAAATTAAATAGCCAATCTACAAGCTTATTAACTAACTTATTAACACAATTGACACGTTGTAATCTTGTAGATCTATTTCAGATCTATTTCAGCTTTTTTAATGTACAGTATGGAAAAACATTCAACATGGAAATGATTATGACGAATATGACAAAAAAAAAAACTGTAATTATCTCAAATGGTTGTGTTGTAATTAATTGTGAGTGACAGTTGTAGAATGTTGCAAAAACACAGTAATATGAACAACAGCCTACAGCAGGACTCTGAGTGAGGATACATTTTTGAGTGGTGCAGCCACTCGTGTGTCCATCCAAGCACAGACACATGAAACACCGCTAATACCACTGGATGGCACTGTTGAGCAGCGACGCAACACACACGCACACATGCCATGGAGGCGTACAGTACATGAGTACAGTACAAGACATGTACAATACAGCACACTCACTTCAGACGGGTCTGATTCTTTAAAACTCTGAGACATGCACAGCACACACGCAGTTCGGCTGGTGGAGAAAATTACAACAAAGCGAATCAAACAAAAATCCATTATAAATGTTAAATTATGGAAAATGGCTCTTGATAAAAGTACCACTGGTTCAAAAAAAATGGAGGCTGCCCGAGCGGCTGGCGTAGCCGTCTGGGCAACCTTGGCTGGCAATACAGTCTGGCAGTGTGCCGCGGGTTCGACTCCCGTTCCTGTCGGCCTTTACTGCAGGTCACCCCCCATCTCTCTGCCCATTTCTTGTCAGCCTATACTATCTCTATCCCTCTTAAAAAAAATAATAATAAAGGCGAAAGCCACAAAAAAACATTAAAAAACAAACAAGGCAAACAAGGAATGTATCCGTGATAATAATAACGCTACTGTACAAAACTGTACAAAAAGATCAGTTAGAAATCAGTTAACCCTATGACTGCTGCTACAGCAGGACATTCTACACGTACTTGTTAGATGTAACGGCTGTGCTACTTTTCACATGCCACAACCAGCAGTCTGGTTTTCATCAGTGGTGTGAAGTAACCGTACATTTACTTGAGTACTGTACTTAAGTACAATTTTAAGGTATTTGTACTTTACTTGAGTATTATTTCCCATTTCCAATACTTTTACTTCTACTCCACTACATCTCAGAGCCAAGATTTGTACTCTTTCTCCTGTGATTTTGTACACATTTTGAACTTGTGAAATGAGGCATTCTGCAATATGAATACTTTTACTTTTAGTTTCTTAAGTACATTTTAGTGACATCATCGATGGGGAATCCAAGCTAATAGCAACTACAGGCTTTTCTAGTCCTGAAAAGTTGCAATGCGAAAATGGAAGCCATCGTTCTCACGATAATACAAATCTAAACATTTTTGTAAAATAGCCCTCCTATGAGACACAGACTGAGTAGAAAAAAATGGTGCAATTTTATCATGATTATTAGTGAGGAGTCAGGACCAATATATGAAGATAGGTTGAAAAGTGGTGAAGTGGTCTTTAAGCACAACAACATTTGAGTACTTTTCCCACCACTGCTGGCGTTCATCTGTTCCAGCGTTGCAGACGCCGTGCGAGTGACTGACACTAGGGACTGATGTTTGGCGTCCGCCTACCATCTTCCCATAGCTCAGCACAGAGGTCAGAAGTTCATTCCGACAGGTTGGTGGACATTTTACAGCGTTTCAGACACTTCACAGTTCTGTTTGGTTTCGGTACGTCGCAGCCAGCCATGTGTGTTTATATGGCTGAACATAAACGGCTTAACAGAAATGGATGTTTCTTTGTTTCACTGCTGAGGAGTTTAGGTTACTTTTGAGTGTTATTCTGCAGTCCTATTATAAGAATGGCTACTGGCTAATCTTCTTCTGCCAGTTATGAGAAAAGTGAGCTATGCCTGGGTTTCTGTCTACACACAGGAAAGTCCTCCAAGGCAAAACTTGCTGCAGGCCACTAAAGGCACTGCATTGTTTTATGTTCTTTTAATTGTGTGTGTGCGCGCGTGTGTGTGTGCGCGCGTGTGTGCAGCAACTGGGGTGAAGCAAGGCTGTGTTTATCCTGTTTGAACAGAAAATGTTAAGTTGCCAACAGCAAACAGATTGGACATTTCACTGGCTCTGCCTGGCTCATACAAATGTACTGATGTGTTGTCAGTCAGGCGGTGTGTACAGGTACATGTGTATTGTATTGTATTGTATTGTGCAAAATTAACTAGCCGCTCCAATTGTAGGTATTACTGGAAAACCAAACAGCGTTTTCATTCATTTCGGCTTGGTTGTTGCACTTGCTCGCCAAACAAAGTGTTCTGTAAATCAGGCTTTAGACTCATCAGATGATGCACATGTAATGACCATTTACAGTAGCAGCCCTGTAGCCAGAAACACATGTGTCGCTGTGGTAAAGTCCTCTTAGCAACGCATTGTGTAGAGCTGCTTGCTGAGAGCCACTTACCACAGCCAGAGAAAGAGGCAGAGGAAGTTGAAAGGAGGGCAGGGTGAGGAAAAAATGTAATTCTCTTCAGAGTAATGGGGACAGGGAGATTAGAGAGGCCGTAAAAAAGGCAGATAAGAACATCTATTCACCTTCACCTGACAGGTGCACAGTGAAATTGTTAATTTAATGGTTAAAGTGTCAAATCTAGGGTTTGGTCTGTGCAGTTATTGGTATATTTGAATAACTAGAGGTTATGTACCACTGCACTGCCCTCACATTATGTCGCACCGCCAAGCCAAACCGATATGTCATTGTGTCGGGTGTTTGTCATAGCACCCGTTGTACCCGTTCCACAAGATTCGATACACCACCAAGATACCCATGTACCTGTCTAGATACTTCCTTAATGTTAACGAAGTCCACACCCACAACACCAGAGGGAGTGCAACGAACCATGTACAACCCAGATTCGGCACAAACAAGGGACTAAATTATTTTCGCTCCTATGCCACAAAAATGTGGAACGCCCTACCAACAGTCATTAAGACATGCGAATCCCTTGACTCCTTCAAAACCGCTCTCAAAGGGCACCTACGGACGGCTGCAATTCGAAACTGGCCCCCGTAAAATATGAATCCCCCCCACCGCCCCCCCCCCCCCCCCCCCCCCCCCCCTTTTTTCCCTCACTGTATATGTTTCTTTTCCCTTTTTACCTCCTTTATGATGAATTCCTGTTCTGTCCTTTGTCTATATAGAAGTGTCTATTTGTACGTCTCTAAATGTTTTTGATGAATTGAACATGGTGGACCCTATTGGAAACAAGTGTAATGCTTAATTGGGTCGTCCACTCACAGTTAACAGCCTTTATATTGAGTTTGTGCTTGAAATGTACTGTAATTCTGCAAACTGTTAATACATTTTTCAATCAATCAATCAATCAAAATTGACCATATGTGGGCATGGCGATCGGATCTGTGGCTCTGTCTGAATAACCAGATCTTTCTTTTTCTTCTTTTCTTTTTACATTGATACTATTCCAACATACTAAGTAAAATAGCAAAGAACAACAAGGGTATTGCAAAAGAAACCAGTATTGTACTCGACACCGTGCATCCACAATTCGGCTGTTTGCGGCGTGCAACACCGTCATACAATGATATATAAATGAGGATTTACAGGCCCCCAGTCATAGGCAAGCACCTGCCCAGGGAGGTGAGGTGAGGCCTGGGCCATGGCTCAATGGTCCAGGCACCTTGGCTGGTAATCCAGTCTTGTTTGCCGCGGGTTCGACTCCCAATCCCGACGGCCTTTACTGCATGTCTTCCCCCCATCTCTCTCCCCATTTCCTGTCAGCCTACTGTCTGTCCCTCCATAAAAAAAATATAAAATAAAGGCGAAAGCCACACAAAAAAAGGGGAAGTGAGGCTCCAGTCATCAATACAGAGTGCAAGAATACAATGGTGGCCTGGGGACACGCTTGCCCCGCAATTGATGACCAGAGTGGCATTCATCTGTCATGAGGTTATAAGCAGATCAAGGTGATTCTATAGGACAATGGGGACGAGTATGACTCTCCCAGTATTATAGCAACTAGGGCAAACAGAGATTTGTGGATTTTGGGTTTTCACATTATGTACTGTCCTCAAAGACCCCTGTGGCCTATATCTTTGAAATCATAGTGTGGGTTTTAAAGAAGTTACACGGGGTCAACGAACTCGCTCAACAGTCAACACACAAGATAACTAAATGTGAGGTTCGTGCTCGTCTGCTGCAGGTGACCATATGAATGTCATGTCCTCGTCGTGAACAGCTTGTTATAGAGCCTCACTGCCTCAGGAGAGGAGCAGTGGGCCCATTATAGACTATAGAGCCTCACTGCCTCAGGGGAGGAGCAGTGGGCCTTGTTATAGAGCCTCACTGCCTCAGGGGAGAAGCAGTGGGCCTTGTTATAGACTATAGAGCCTCACTGCCTCAGGGGAGAAGCAGTGGGCCTTGTTATAGACTATAGAGCCTCACTGCCTCAGGGGAGGAGCAGTGGGCCTTGTTATAGAGCCTCACTGCCTCAGGGGATTTTTTTTTGGGGGGGGGGGGGGTCCCAGATATAAATGGCATTAAATGGGGGTCAGTAGCCTATGCATGTCAAACTGGGCATCCTTTTCAAATGGGGTCCTGCCTCAAGACCTCAACCTCACGTGTGCAGACTCGGCCCCCAGCCTGGTACCCTAGTCAAAATATGGCCCTCGAGGAAAATTAATTGGGGAACCCTGTTATAGACTATAGAGCCTCACTGCCTCAGGGGAGGAGCAGTGGGCCTTGTTATAGACTATAGAGCCTCACTGCCTCAGGGGAGGAGCAGTGGGCCTTGTTATAGACTATAGAGCCTCACTGCCTCAGGGGAGGAGCAGTGTGCCTTGTTATAGACTATATAGAGCCTCACTGCCTCAGGGGAGGAGCAGTGGGCCTTGTTATAGACTATAGAGCCTCACTGCCTCAGGGGAGGAGCAGTGGGCCTTGTTATAGACTATAGAGCCTCACTGCCTCAGGGGAGGAGCAGTGGGCCTTGTTATAGACTATATAGAGCCTCACTGCCTCAGGGGAGGAGCAGTGGGCCTTGTTATAGACTATAGAGCCTCACTGCCTCAGGGGAGGAGCAGTGGGCCTTGTTATAGACTATAGAGCCTCACTGCCTCAGGGGAGGAGCAGTGGGCCCGTTATAGACTATAGAGCCTCACTGCCTCAGGGGAAAAAACTGTTCACGACGAGGACATGACATTCATATGGTCACCTGCAGCAGACGAGCACGCACCTCATGTGAACCTCACATTTAGTTCTCTTGTGTGTTGAGCGAGTTTGTTGACTGTTGGCCCCGTGTAACTTCTTTAAAACACACACTATGATTTCAAAGATATAGGCCACAGGGGTCTTTGAGGACAGACAGAAGTATTTCTTTATTCCTTTCTGTAATTTATACTTCCCTCAGATGTGAGCTTCTCATCCAGCATTGAGTTGCGTCTCTCTATACTTTAATTACCTCAGCCTTGCCGATCACGTCTTTGAGGCTTTTCGTCCCCCTTGTGACAGGATGAAACATCTACTGCTGCTGGCAGCCAGTACGTGCTCTGTGCTGAGCTTTGATCAGGCTACCACCATAGAGCCAGCCGCAGTCGTAAAATCAAAAATGGCTGACGGTTCCTCACCCTCAACTGACGTTTGGTCCTTGTGGGAGATAACAATTCCAGATGTAAGAACCATGGTCTCCTGCAGAGTGAGAGAGACGGGGTAACCCTAGAGACATGACCCAGCGGGGCGCCTCCAGGTCCAGCTTAATGGTGATTACTGGTGATATTGCAAACTGTGAATCAACCTCGTGAACTCTGTTCATTTGGAGGAAATCAAAGCTATAGACTTTCCTGTTGGCTGATGTGATATGTACAGTGTGCTGAATGATCGTGACGCTGCTATATCAAGGCGGACAGATAGCCGCATCACATCTGTGTGCACAGACATGAGCTTTTATTTGCTGTGACTTTGTGACCCGACAAGGAAAGACGAGGCTTTCCTGGCCTTCTGAAGAAGACCGAATGTAGGGACCAAAGGGAGAATAAATCTGAATAAATCAGACAATGATGAAACAGCAGACTAGAAATTATTAGAATATTCCATCTAGAGGGAGGTGGTGAGTACTTTGAGCATACTGAGGGGATACAAATTTAACATCAAGATTGAAATGGAATGAAATCTGAAAATATGTATTGTTGTCTGTGTTTTAAGTAGCACAGCAGTGTGCAAGGACATGGTAATGAGATGATTAGAATAAAAAAGAGAGTGAGCTAGTTCTTGGAAGGATGAGGAGGGCTTTTCTTTTTCTAAGAGGACTTGCAGTCTTGCACACAACATAATACAAATAAATCTAACTTTAAGGGCCACATCTTACAACCGGCTCAAAGCAGCACAAAAAACACAATGTGATTGTAATCATTATAAAGTCATTTTTTAGTTTATGCGTTAACTATATCTCCATCTATCTATCTCTATTCCAGACAAATATTCTGCGAAAATAGCTGATAAATTAAGGCGAAGAGATTTGATGCAGAGTGAAAAAGGGAAGTAGACCCTTGGCGGAACCCAGTCAACAAAGTGTAGATATTTATGTTGTTGATAATGCAGTTTTATAATGCAGTAAGTCAAGTTGTCTGGTGATTATTTTAAGTCTACGTATGCGTTTCCCCCCTCTCCTGACATATCACTATCACATTATTAATGTTGCTCCCCTAGATATTTGCATGCTATTACGCACATATACATCAGTTTCCTCAGCAGAAAATAGTTCGTATCCTCTAGCTTGTATGCGTGCAGGAGTCCTTCCGTGAGTGTGAGACGAGGACACGGTCTGATGGGTCTAATTTACGTTATGCTGAAAACACACCCACGACTAATTCAGAGATGCAACCCCATTGCGCCTACTTTGCACCCAGCAGCCACCCACATTATCCACTGTCTAGCAACATCTGAGTTGTCACGCCCCCAAGGCACAGCTTTAGACCATGCCTACAGTATTATCTACATTAATTCCACATGAAATTGCGTTTTTGTTCTTTGGAACTATATCTGCCACAGTAAACGGAAAATGAAGGCCACTTACTAAAATGGACGTGTTTGTTTTAGCTGTGCGAGTGTGCGGTAGAGTTTGTCAAAACACAAATATTCAGTCAGTTTTGTTTAATGCCTCTGAAATTGGGCCATGTTGACTGTACCAACATGTATCATCTCTGTGTTTTGAAAGGACCAACAACCACTACAGTTGTAATATTGGACCGTTAAAACGGTCCAATATTAAAAGCAGTGGTGAAAAAAGCTTTTACTCAAGTAAAAGTATCAATTCTGTAATTTAGAAGTACTCTGTTAAGTAAAAGTCTGGATGGAATTCTAAAATTACTTGAGTAAAAATACAAAGGCATTGGTATGAAAATGTACATAAAGTACCAAAAGTAGAAAGTACTAATTATGAAAGTTTTGAAATGTATAAAATACATTTTGAAAATAGCAGATCTACAAGCTCACAATGCGATCGTTATTTTCAAATGGCCCAAATGTATATAGACCAATTATTTGTTTACAAACATTGAGACTGGTCGCACGGGTGACTGTTTCATTTAATCAATTCCCAATAGATCTCCAAACCTGTTTTGGGGAGCACTGGTTTCAGTTCATTCAAACTCCTCTTGTGTGTTGGCTAGTGAGGTCTGAGGTGCACCCTAGGAGACAGTTATACTTCATTGCGCACTCACATCGCATCGCGGATGCCACTGTTGTAAGCTTAGAGGTCTGCGTGCACGACATCGCGGGACAAAGCATAAATTATACTTGATGGGCTGCAGGTGCGCGTGCAGCCATGCACAAACAGGCTCTGCTGCCGTGATCATGAGCGCACCTCCCGTTCTTATGACAGTGAATGTAGGTGTGGTTTTGAGGACAACTACTTTGAATTGCTATTATTGTTCACACACAACAGAAACCAATGGATTATATATTTCAAGTGAGAGATCACAATAAAAATCCTAATCATTCCTCCACACTGGGAGAAAAACAGCATCTGAAAGTTTGATGGGGCATTTTTACACGTGAGTGCAGTTAGAACTTTTCCATTGCATCTTATGAGAGGCAGGGTTATCGTGCTGCCGGCCTGCGTGCGCATGCTGGTGCTTATCAGTGTGACGTCGTCTGTTAAGGCGTCTATAGGGCTGAAGTGGTTAATGTAGGCCTATGTGTTGTAATAATCAAAATCTACAAAGTAACTATCTGCGATGTAGTGGAGTGGAAGTAAAAGTATTGTAAATTGGAAATACTCAAGTAAAGTACCAGTACCTAAAAAGTGTACTTAAGTGCAGTACTTTAGTAAATCTACTTATAGTTACTGTCCACCACTGCCAATAAAGCACTCCTGTCATCACCAAACCTTCTTAGTCATCGGTGCTGAACCTTCTTGTTCATCACCATGACATTAAATGTGTCTAAATTATCTGAATGACAGTCAGCGGTATGCCATTGTGTTGCATGCCATTTGAGATAAAAGAGATCATTATCCTCCGGCAAACACAATGGCTTATTGAGGAGCTAAGACCCCAGACAAAACCCACCTTTTCTTTTGGACCTAATCCCTTTAGCAGACTGTTAATATTTACCACCCGTCAAATTATATGTTTACATTAATTAAAGGTGCTATTAACGAGAGCAATGAACCATGGCAGTCGAGGTTTAATTTGTTGCCGGCCCTCCACAGCATCGTGCTAATGTTGTCTTTGTCCACGTCGAGATGGCAGGGATGGTGAAAAATAGGGAGGCCTTCCTGATTATTTATTTGCTATTATCTCACTCTCAGCATGCCCACTCTGTCTCTGTCTCTGTGTGTCTCTCTCTTGTCCATGGGCCATCCCAGAAAGAACCTGTCCTGCACTTCACACCTTTTATGGAACAAGGCACCCTGTGTGCCTTTGGCGTTGGAAGCTGTTCGTTACAGAGGAGTGAGTGAGCTTGGTGAGATCGCGCTCAACCTGTTTGTCACATTTCTCCGCAGGTCCTAATTGCAATTCCTGTTTCCCCATTGTTTAATTTCGGTAAAATGCCAAGCTCTTCCAATTAAACCCGGAGGTGACATTGTTTTGCTCTCTCTCTCTCTCTCTCTCTCTCTCTCTCTCTCTCTCTCTCCTCTCTCTCTCTCTCTCTCTCCCTCTCTCTCTCTCCCTCTATCTCCCTCTCCTTCTTCTTCTCCCGATGCAGCTCTCTCGCTCTCCCTTGGCCTTCTTTCACTCTCGTGTGCCAGTATAGTTGGCCAGCAATGCATGAACAGTGGGTTCCAGATTAATTCTGTCACAGCTCACAAATCCAAAAAGCCTTGCTGCTGCGCTCAAGATGTTTTTCCAAAGCACCGTTGTCAGTTAGAAGAATATTTCTCTCCCAAATACCTATCCTTGCATACTTGACCTACAAAACGGAAAACGTCTTTTGTGTTTACTCTTTTGCTCACTGTTTGAACACTACACAGTGGTTACACTGGTATGAGCATTGATTAGAGTGCTTTATTTGTGATGTTTAACTACAGTACGTGTTGAAATGGGTGAGTTAGTAGACATAGGCCTACATAATCCACATATGTCATTTTTAACATTTAGGCTATGCATTGGTTTCACTCCATTATTCTTAAGTCTGAAATTAAGCCATGTGTGCATGGCCAAAGTGGGAGTCTTGATGTAGGGTATTGGTTCATACTGAACCATCCCCATCCACATTGATGTAGGGTATTGGTTCATACTGAACCATCCCCATCCACATTGATGTAGGGTATTGGTTCATACTGAACCATCCCCATCCACATTGGGCCAGCTTCCACATCCCCATCCACATGTAGGGTATTGGTTCATACTGAACCATCCCCATCCACATTGAACCATCCCCATCCATACTGAACCATCCCCATCCACATTGGGAGTCTTGATGTAGGGTATTGGTTCATACTGAACCATCCCCATCCACATTGGGCCAGCTTTTAACATTGGTCCGGTTGCTATGGCAAGGCCCCACCGCTCCAGCTATGGGATTGAAAATATAATCACCGTGTAAAGCAGTTGAAAGGAGGATTTTCAAACGTCCATAAGTCGGAATCCAGAAAAGCTGTCCTTGGTGGATCTTCTGCCATCCAAATTTCGGATTTAATTTGTGCCTTTGTACCGTGACGCTCCCGCCATGTAAAAGCTTCAGACAAAAGGTAAACAGTGTGTGCTTGTGCCAATTAGTCCCCACAGGAATACGCGATTCCGCGATCGCGGAATTTACCGCTGATTTCAAAGCCGTCCGTGGAATTCTCAACCATCCGCGGAATCCGTGGAATAGTCGGATGCCCCCATTTTTACTCCCGGGATTTTCTACTGGGGAAAATTCCAGGAGGAAAAACGGGTCGCGGAGCGTCCGTATAACATGACAAAGTTACTTAATACTACCAGTAGGTACCAGTAGCCTGTAGGTAGTAATAAGTAGGTAGTCTAGGTACTATAATAAGTACTAAATACTGCTACTTGCACCCCATCATGTGACCTAAGTGGTTAAATGACCACTTGACATTGCCTTAGAGTTGTGGTGCCATGCACATTGCCATGGGTTTTCCATCCATCAGTGTGCTGAATTAATGTCTGTACGTAGCCCATTTTTGTGAATTTGGTCTGAGGGGGCCCCCAGGGAAAGGACAGAACAACATTGCCATCATTACTTTCCAAAAGTTGCCGCTTTCATAATTCTCTACGAACATGGCCGACCTCAATTCTACAACATTACGGGGTTACATGCCTTGGTTTCCGTCCAGTGCTTGTCATATAAAATATGTCACGTATGTGCTGAGAGAGCTGTTCTTTCTCTCTGACTTGACAATGACACTAATATGAACAACTAGGCCTCTGTACATTGAACCGCACACAACCGGACCGCGGAAATGCATCCATTCAATGCCCAAACTCCTCTGTGTAAGCCTTTGTGCTTATTGGGTCAGCAATAGCTGCTCGTACATGACATTTAAAGAGGTTATTGTTGCCTTTTCTGCCATGGGGCAAGGCGGGCGAGGAGGGATTCGCTGTGCACACGCAGCGCTTCTTAGCCAAGCTGCTTCTAATTAGTGAGCACAAAGACACCCACACTCACACTCATAGGAGTCCAAAGGGAGTTTGTTTGGCATGCTCAAATCTGGATGAAAAGCATTCCTCTGCTACCAGTGTGGAGCTCTGGATAAGGATCCAGTCTGGAAAGCAGGGTGTAGCATGGGATGGATAAGGGAGTGGCACGCACGCACGCACGTACGCACGCACGTACGCACGCACGCACGCACGCACGCACGCACGCACACGCACACACGTGTGTGTGTGTACACAGTGTGTAGCATGCATGCGTGCCTAAAACAAATATACATTTGCTTTATACTTCAAATTTGCAAATATACTTTGAATTAATTTCAGTTATCCGCAATGTGCATACTTAAACATGCCCAGTGCATTGCACACACATTAGCAAATAATATACACTTGCCTATATTTAATGTACATCGCAAAATGTGCATACTTAAACATGCACACACAATCACACATTTTACAAAGTGTCCATCCAGGGTTGCATGTTAAAGGTGCCTGGCCTGCCTACTGTAACTAGCTAGTATTCCCCACAGCCAGGTAGGGGAAATCCTACAGCCCTACCGTGAGACAAAGCTAACTGCCACACACGCACCCAGGGACAGGCGCTTAGTGTGTCATTGGAGGGAAACGAATGTTAGTCAGAATACATGAATAATTGAATTCCACAGTGGCTACCGACCTGTCACATGTTTGCAGATTGACACAGTAATAACAATTGTCACAACAAAGAGAAGAGATAGAAGAGAGATCTGCAACTCTCGGCTTAACTTGAAGAGTGCTTTGTGTGAGTGCGAAGGGGTTTCATGAAAGTCAGAGTCAAAGTGCTGGAAATGTAAACATCTAGCAGTGTGTTATCTTATCCTGTATGTGCATGAATCACATCATGAAATCACATGCCTGTATAATCTAATAACTCACTAGTTTACTGTAGGTTATGAAACTAGTGAGTTATTATATTATTAGTTATTATATACAGTATATTATATAATGTAGGTATTCAGTTGACACAGAAAGAAATTGTACTAGCCTATCACCACATCTACACTGTGGCGCCCTTTGTTTTTTAAGACTTTAATTCATTAACTGTTTCTGTAGAACGGTCTGGTACACCTTTTAACTTTTACTAATCTTTCAAGAAGACCCACAGAACATTTTTCTCCATGAGTCTCCGGTTACAACGTTGGGGTGTGTCACCGCGACACTGTTCTCCCAAAAAACACAGAAAAAGAACGTTAGATCAGACCGGGTTGGGCTTGTTTTTAGACCACGTTATTTCCAAGTGTACTCTTCTTTGGAAGTCCTAGGATCACTCACAGGTTGGGGAACTATCGCAAACACTGAAAACGCCAACTGACGAATATATTCGTCAATGAGTTGTGTGCACTGAAGATAGTCTTGAGTGAAAGTGTGCTCGTCTTTGCAGTGAACTGCTACTAAACTCTTTTACATTTTTGCCATAGCCCTTACACCTAGAGGGGCTTTCAATGGAGCTTCAATGAGTATGGTGCAATAAGGTGCAAGATATTTCATGATGTTACAAAATGAGTTTCGTCTACAATTCACAACTTCAATTGTTGGTAAAAAGTAATGGAACTTGAATATATATTTTATTATTATAGAAGAGGAGTGGAAGTTTAGCGTGCGCGTGCACACACACACACACACACACACACACACACACACACACACACACACACACACACACACACACACACACACACACACACACACACACACACACACATATACTTGTATGCCACTGTATTATTATTATTAATAATATTTATATTACTGTAGGTGTAGTTCTGCATCACCCATCTCATTATTCCTCTGTGACAATGGTCTGACAAAACACCCTCATCATCATTCCAAGGATCGCCACAAAGTCACGCCCTTGAGAGACAGAAATGATTACAGCATGTGGCCCCCCTATACACCATCGGCAGGCGTCTGCTGACAATAGCAGGAACAAAGACCTCACAGACCTTGTGGAGTGCTCTTTGACTCTCCTATTTTCCATTACCGCATGGCACCGTTCCAACCCCACAAGGCAACGCAAAGCCATCCCACAAAGGCAAGGCCCTGTATACAGATGTCGGGTGTACACCAGCATTTAGGGGATGTATACAGATGTCGGGTGTACACCAGCATTTAGGGGATGTATACAGTAGTTGCGGCGAGAGATTGCAGCCGCTAGCGCGTGCGTGATTACATCGCCATGTTTCATCAAAGGCCGCGCATGTACGGAGGCGTATTATGTTGTGCCATTTGGCACAAGAATTGCAGGACAAGTCAGACTTCACACAATAAAGAGATGCCTTCATTCTGAGAAATGAGCAGCAGTGACCCACGAGTGGCGGAGGCACTTAACTCCGTCATTCCGCCATGGCTTTATGTGGTAACATTAGCTTCCCAGTATAACATTAGTAATTCAAATGACAAAGCATCGGAAAACAATCAAATTGATGGGTGGCCTGGTGGTTTCTGCCACCAGGAGGTCAAGAGGATCAATCAATCAATCAATCTCTGCATGTCCCTCCTTGTGCAAGACTGTGAGCTGTCTTCGTCCTCCAGAGATGCTGCAAATATGGCAACTGAATGGCCTTATTTCATGGAATCACATTATTTCTCTCTCTTCTGAGATGACCACTTCAAAGCTGAGTAAGCTGAATCAACTCTCTCTCTCTCTCTTCAATTCAATTCAATTCAATTCAATTCAATTCAATTCAATTCAATTCAATTCAATTCAATTCAATTCAAAGGAGCTTTATTGGCATGAGAAAACGTACGTTTACATTGCCGAAGTGGAACAAGACAATCAAAATAGAACAATGTATTTACAAATAAATATTGAATATAAATAGGAATCAAATAAAGGTGTAAACAGAGCTGTGTTATATTAGCACTTTGGGTAATACTATCTTGTGAAAAGATGCATTTTCTGTCAGAGATAGTTATACAATATACATCCATATAGAATACGTTAGCTTTATACTTTTGATAAACAGTGTACACATATGGTTTGTATTCCTTAAGATGCTTGTATTCCATTTGACATCCTTTTCCTGTCACAGCAGCTCACAAATCTCGCTGCTGTGTTTGCACATTGTTGTACTTCACCCAACAGATATGGGCGTTTTTTTTCATTAGTCATGTTTTCAAACTCTCTTTGGGTGATTGTAATCCGTGGAAAGTATATGTCTCTGATGTCTTGGTACAGTGGACAGACGGTTAGGTAGTGTAGCTCAGTCTCTACCTCGTTTTGTGTGCAGTGGGTGCACAGTCTGTCTTCTCTTGGGAGCCAGGTCTGCCTATGGCGGCCTTTCTCAATCGCAAGTGTTCACTGAATCTATATCGAGTTAATGTTTTCCTTAGTTTTGGGTCAGTTACTGTGCTCAAATATTCTGCTACTGCGTATTCCCTGTTTAAAGCTAAATAGCATTCCATTTTGCTCTGGTTTTGAGTAGATCTTTTCCAGTGTGTGAGATAGCTTTCTTTTTATTTTTTTCTTATGATTTGGTGTAGTCCCGTTTGTTTTCTGTCTGGTGGTTGTGCTTGTGTTAGTCCCAGAACTAGCTGGCTGAGAGGACATTTTTCCAGGGATTCACTGTGTGTGAGGGCCTTTTTGTGGAGCGTGTCCGGTTCACTTTCCTTTAGGTGTTTATAGAATTTCAATGCTCTCTTTTGGGTTTTGATAATTAGTGTGTATCGTCCTAATTCTGCTCTCTCTCTCTCTCTCTCTCTCTCTCTCTCGCTGAAATGCCTATACACTTCAAATGACCCAAGATAATTCAGTTGAATCTCTTTATAAAATTTTAACCACATGGACCCAAGCTTCCCTATTGGGAGAAACTTTTGGCCAAGATAGCGGATCTACAAGTTCACAACGTGTCACACTGTGAGCTTAGATTGGCTTTTTTGGGGGGGGCAAAGATCTGAAGAACAAGTAGTATAGTAGATGGAGCCCTGGGGAACTCTGGTCAACTAAAGTATATAGGGTTTAAGTGGTTAAGCGAGTGACCCATGTTTGATCTGAGCACACAGCTACAGCTCTGAAGATATTCATGGTATTACAAAGCAGCAGACACACTTTGTTGAATCGGGGATTGCTTTCTGGCAGAAAGAAAGCAATCCCCGACTGAACAAAGTGTGTCTGCCGTAGTGAAGGCTGCTGTCGCGTAGTTCATAATTCATGCTGATGGTCTGAGGCTCTTTTTGTCTTTGAACTCTTCCAGCAAATCTGACTGAGAATACTAATGAATCTCATTAACATATTTGGATATGGAGAACTCAATAAATGTATTAAGACCCTAGTAGCCCTCAGCACTCCATGAGTCTGGAAGATATTATAGCATTTCACACCAACATCTGGCATACAGTACAAAAGAAAAACAAAACAAGCAATAGGTTTGACTTAAAAACTAAATTTAAAAGCCTTGGCTTTCTGGTCTTAACAAGTGCTAGCAACAAGGTCATTCATTTCTCATGCTATTATACCAAACGAAGCCTGTCTCCCCGGCTCTTTTTCTATTAAGGCTAGGCTTTTGCACAATGCCAAAAAATGATTTGGTAGCTTTGAGATGTATTATGCCACTAGGCGGGGCCAAAGAAGCAAACTATAGGATAGCTGTTTCCCAAACAGTGGGTCGGGACCCATTTGTGGTTCGCGGACAAATTGTTATGGGTCACGGGTAAATTTCAACACATAAAAAAAGAAAATCCCCCAAAACGTAATAAACGTAAGCAGCTGGATTTGAACACTGGTCTCCTGTATGGGAAACTGAACATCTACCGCTCAGTCCAAAGCTAGAACAAAGAACGTGTGCTTTTCTTGGCACATAGAGGGGGCGGATCAAACTAGCGCTGGAAAAGGACGCCAGCTCCCTATTGGTTCACCAACCTATGTGCCCGTCTCCCCCCGCCGGTAAACGGAAGGTCACAGGTTCTCCTCCCTATCGCGGTCTGTTGAAATGCCCCTGAGCAAGACACGTATCCCCTACTGCTTCCATTGAGCGCTCATCATTGATAACCATCTGGGTATAGCCATCAGCATGGCAATGGCCAAAACGTAAAACCTCCTATGTGCATACTTCCTGATTTTGGGATTTCACTTTGGATGAGGACAACCACTGTAATCAGAAGAAAAAGGTGGATCTTTCAGATAGGAAGTTTAGCGTTTTGGCCATTGGTGGGTGAAACGTAAGTGAATATAACACATTACTAGTTTGAAGTAACTTCCCAATACTGATCATGAATAGGAAGTTAAATAAAGTGGTTTCCTCAATTCTGAGTATCATCTCCTGTAGACTGCATGCCCCATGTGGCTGAGACTAGTGTGAGCATAATGTTATAGGCTACACATGACTGGATCACACATTGTAGAAATACAACACTGACCAGCCAGCAGAAACTGCAAGACCTTATTTTTTTTACTTTTAAATAAAGGTACTGTGCAAAACAAAGAAAGGCAGGCTGTAAATGAGGAGCCAACAGGAGCAAGGGACACTGGCAGGACTTGGTCCCTGGCCAGCGGAGTTAACATGCATGCGGTTCCCAAGGCAAGAGGTTAAATCACATTGACGGGATAGCGGCTCTTCTTTGGAGTCGGGAAGAAAGACAAGGAGAAGACAAGGCCTTTGCTTCCACTGGGCTCCGAGAACCAGACACTATTGACACCGCTGTAGCCAGGGGGGAGCCTTCCACCGCTGTAGCCAGGGGGGAGCCTTCCTATTGACACCGCTGTAGCCAGGGGGGAGCCTTCCTACACCGCTGTAGCCAGGGGGGAGCCTTCCTATTGGCCAGGGGGGAGCCTTCCTATTGGCCAGGGGGGAGCCTTCCTATGCCTATTGACACCGCTGTAGCCAGGGGGGAGCCTTCCTATTGACACCGCTGTAGCCAGGGGGGAGCCTTCCACCGCTGTAGCCAGGGGGGAGCCTTCCTATTGACACCGCTGTAGCCAGGGGGGAGCCTTCCTATGCCTATTGACACCGCTGTAGCCAGGGGGGAGCCTTCCTACACCGCTGTAGCCAGGGGGGAGCCTTCCACCGCTGTAGCCAGGGGGGAGCCTTCCTATTGACACCGCTGTAGCCAGGGGGGAGCCTTCCACCGCTGTAGCCAGGGGGGAGCCTTCCTATTGACACCGCTGTAGCCAGGGGGGAGCCTTCCTATGCCTATTGACACCGCTGTAGCCAGGGGGGAGCCTTCCTACACCGCTGTAGCCAGGGGGGAGCCTTCCACCGCTGTAGCCAGGGGGGAGCCTTCCTATTGACACCGCTGTAGCCAGGGGGGAGCCTTCCACCGCTGTAGCCAGGGGGGAGCCCTCCTATTGACACCGCTGTAGCCAGGGGGGAGCCTTCCTATGCCTATTGACACCGCTGTAGCCAGGGGGGAGCCCTCCTATGCCTATTGACACCGCTGTAGCCAGGGGGGAGCCTTCCTATTGACACCGCTGTAGCCAGGGGGGAGCCTTCCTATGCCTATTGACACCGCTGTAGCCAGGGGGGAGCCTTCCTATGCCTATTGACACCGCTGTAGCCAGGGGGGAGCCTTCCACCGCTGTAGCCAGGGGGGAGCCTTCCTATTGACACCGCTGTAGCCAGGGGGGAGCCTTCCTACACCGCTGTAGCCAGGGGGGAGCCTTCCACCGCTGTAGCCAGGGGGGAGCCTTCCTATTGACACCGCTGTAGCCAGGGGGGAGCCTTCCTACACCGCTGTAGCCAGGGGGGAGCCTTCCACCGCTGTAGCCAGGGGGGAGCCCTCCTATTGACACCGCTGTAGCCAGGGGGGAGCCTTCCTATGCCTATTGACACCGCTGTAGCCAGGGGGGAGCCCTCCTATGCCTATTGACACCGCTGTAGCCAGGGGGGAGCCTTCCTATTGACACCGCTGTAGCCAGGGGGGAGCCTTCCTATGCCTATTGACACCGCTGTAGCCAGGGGGGAGCCTTCCTATGCCTATTGACACCGCTGTAGCCAGGGGGGAGCCTTCCTATGCCTATTGACACCGCTGTAGCCAGGGGGAGCCTTCCTATTGACACCGCTGTAGCCAGGGGGGAGCCTTCCTATTGACACCGCTGTAGCCAGGGGGGAGCCTTCCTATTGACACCGCTGTAGCCAGGGGGGAGCCTTCCTATTGACACCGCTGTAGCCAGGGGGGAGCCTTCCTATGCCTATTGACACCGCTGTAGCCAGGGGGGAGCCTTCCTATTGACACCGCTGTAGCCAGGGGGGAGCCTTCCTATGCCTATTGACACCGCTGTAGCCAGGGGGGAGCCTTCCTATTGACACCGCTGTAGCCAGGGGGGAGCCTTCCTATTGACACCGCTGTAGCCAGGGGGGAGCCTTCCTATTGACACCGCTGTAGCCAGGGGGGAGCCTTCCTATGCCTCAGTGACACCGCTGTAGCCAGGGGGGAGCCTTCCTATGCCTCAGTGACACCGCTGTAGCCAGGGGGGAGCCTTCCTATGACACCGCTGTACCCAGGGGGGAGCCTTCCTATGCCTATTGACACCGCTGTAGCCAGGGGGGAGCCTTCCTATGCCTCAGTGACACCACTGTAGCCAGGGGGGAGCCTTCCTATGCCTCAGTGACACCGCTGTAGCCAGGGGGAACCTTCCTATTGACACCGCTGTAGCCAGAAGGGAGCCTTCCTATTGACACCGCTGTAGCCAGGGGGGAGCCTTCCTATGCCTCAGTGACCGCTGTAGCCAGGGGGGAGCCTTCCTATACCGCTGTAGCCAGGGGGGAGCCTTCCTATACCGCTGTAGCCAGGGGGGAGCCTTCCTATGCCTCAGTGATCCACGCATACTACCCGGGAGGGAGGGGGGAGGGTGGGGCGGGGGGGACTGCAACAACAATATGAGCCAGCAACTTCACTGCAGATACGTGTTAAAAGACGCCGTGTTAATTTAACACGGCAGATTTGACCGTGTAGAAGCAGGGGACATTATCGTGCGTCAAGATGGCGCCAGGCTAAATATCCTGTCGGTCTTTGCAAGGAATACTGTATAAAAGCTGGTGCCATTCATGTCACCTTATCCTCCTTTTACTGAAGGAGGATGAAGCGAAGAATGTGTGTTTGAGGAGATGGTCGACGTATAGCTGCCAGTGCCACCGCATTCTGGCAGTGTTGTAATGTCCAACGGCTTTATTAAAAACCAACAAGAAATTAATATACAAGCTGTCATTTAATTTAATGGACAGAAAACACGTTTGTGCCTAGCACAAACGAAGCACACGAGCTCAAAGGAAATAACAAATAATAAGGAAATATTTATCACATTTCCTCCGTCTGAGAAATGGAAGAGGTCAGGGACTGCACGGTTAGTCTGCCTTCTGTCCTGACTGCATCAAGGTAATTAGAAACCGGGGACGGAGCTGAAAAGGCAGCATAGATTACTTGTAGTGCCAGAAAGAGTGGCCTTCAATCTTCCTGCATTCATTTGGACACCGAGCTGTTCTGCACTGGGACATTAAATTAAAATCCTCTCTAATTAATAGTAATACAGAGCGATGCTGTTCGCTGTGTCAAGTTAAATGAAATGTATTTGCAGTACCCCTTTGACAAATAACTTTCATAATGTGCTTGATTGAAAACAGGATGAGATTACAGATCACAATGAAAGATAAACTGCCTCTGAAGGACCCCATATACAGTAGGCCTACTCTAGCTGCTCCGGATTTATTTCTTGCCAGAGCCTGTGTAACATACACGTCTCCCTCTGAGCTTGCCAATTCTACCGTCTTGTCAGTAACAAGAAAATACGGTTGTGTGACATTATGCTTTTTTATGTTAAAAGCAGAAATTGACTTGGCAAATTGAAAGGGAATCATTCCTTGAAGAATTCGAACGGCTCCACCGGTGGAGAGGAACACAAAAGTGTCGTGATTTCCAAGTCATATGTGATGACAGGCGCGCACCACCAGCTGACAGGTTGACGCCTTCCTCCTCCTCCTCCGAGAGGTCACCGGGAGAGCGGTGACAATTCTTGTCCCCTTGTGTGTCATCAGCCTCTGTCGGCGCGGAGAGGCACAATCGATGTGGTGTGACAAATGACGTGAGGCGGAGAGGTGTTGCATGGCTCAGTGGTGGTGGTAATGTTAAAAATGATTTGTTAAGAATGGCTAACAATTCATTTTTATAAAAGACTAGACATCTACTACCAGACTACAATTTAGGCTGGTGAGAATGAGAACCAGAACAACAAATGCAAATTATCTCCACTCATGGTCACTGGTTACTTTACTGTAACTGTTATCACATACATACTCATGTCACATTCAGTGACACATACATACTAGCCTTTCTTTGGCCGGATGTAAGTGGACAGAAAGGCTCATAACTGATATCGGCCCTAGGGCTGATTACCACGGCGATAGCTCCAACTGCTTGCCGAACTGTCACCATGAGCGAGTTCCCTGCGGAAGGAACTCGGTGTGTCAAACATGGCCACCGCGGATGCAATGTTCTCGTTGTTTTTGTGACTAATGTGCCTAACTTAGCACGTTTGTCACTCAGGACTGACACATTGAGGACTGACTTTGGTTTCCTGCATGCCACGATGAATGCTGATAACCTATTTATCTCACCCCACTCCATCAGATTGATTTACATATAGCCTCCCAAGCAATTTGTTCTGCCCCACACATCAGTGGGATTATAGGAGGAAAGTCTTACCTTGAAGAAAGAAATTAATTTCTGTCCTGTTGTGGGCTCCATGGTTTTCACCTGGTACTTTACCTGTGATTGGAGAAGGCAGCGAAGAGGTCGACACAGGCCAGTTGAGAGTTGGTGAAGAAGGTGAACCTCAAGTAGACCTTTGGTAGCTTTTAAAACCACTGAACCAACCAAAACGACTGGTGTTATTATCAGGACCACATATATTTGAAAAAGGTCACAGTACATTTACTTTTTTATATTTATACATAGACTTACATCTTTTAATTATTATATTCTTATCTCCTATGTGAAGTTCTATTTTTGTTTGCTACTATTGAAGCTTATGGTCAGTAACAGAACTGTGGTCCGTTTGCGATTCAGTGCTTTCTTAAGGACACTTGAGCAGCACAGACTTGAAAAGTCTTTAAACTCACTCTGTACGTATTGTTAATGTTATCATCAGTGACTTATAATACACTGGCACTGCCCGTCTATCATTGACGTTACATAATGGAGTTGATTTTAACAGGTTTTAAACTCTCATTCAGTGACATGTAATCAGTACATTGTTGCATCCAAAACAGGTCCTGGGTCAGTGGGTCAGGGGGTTACGGTATGAACTTTAAACCATGCACCCTCGAGACTATTCCACCCAGCGACTTGTATGTCACCTTAAGCTTAGAATGAGAAAGAAAATGGCAGCAGGGCTAATGAGTCATCCGTGATATTTCACTCTGGGGGCCTCTTGCAAACCGCAGAGTGTGTTTTATCGAGCCCTGAAATCTCCCAGCATCCCAAATGAGCTTATGGAGGTAGTCAGTACCACCGACACCCTTCCATTTGCAACGACATGCAGGGTCGGCTGCTGCAGTTGCAGTTTTCTAAAAGGGTGCTATGCTGTTATTATGTGGGCTTAGTGATTTAAAATGTTGCGTAAGAGACTGGAGGAGAGCTCTCTGCAGAGACCGTCGGACGTCTCCTGTCTCAGTTGAGACATTTTGCAAATGCAGCTTGTATGGATGCCAGCCTGTAAAAAGGCCCCAAAGGCTGGTGATTAACATATCGTCTGACACGGTGAAATTAATCAACTGGAGAGGTGTGTGTGTGTGTGTGTGTGTGTGTGTGTGAGTGTGTGAGTGTGTGAGTGTGTGAGTGTGTGAGTGTGTGAGTGTGTGAGTGTGTGTGAGTGTGTGAGTGTGTGTGAGTGAGTGTGTGAGTGAGTGAGATTATTGTTTGGGAAAAAAGAAGCAGCTGAACAAATTCTTGGAATCCCCAGAAAGCACATTACCACATATTGTATGGCAAAGGAGACCAGGCTTTCAGCACCATAGCGCCAATACTTTGGAACACACTGCCCCTACATATCAAGCGTGCTGAATCAGTGTCCTCTTTTAAATCCCTTTTAAAAACACACTTTTATAGATTAGCTTTCACTCCCAATCAAATATTTTAGTATATATACTTTTCCTAATTTTTGTTTTATTTTGAAATGTCTTGCTGTCATGCTGTATATTTGATTTGTTGTTGTAAAGCACTTTGTAATGAAAATTTGAAAAGGTACTATATAAATAAAGTTTTATTATTATTATTATTATTATTGAGAGTAGATATAAGAACAGCCAGATCGAGCCATATCACATTTGCATAAGTAAAAAAAATAACACATTTAGTATAGATAAAATAGTTGGGTGCTGATGAAATAAATCATTATCATAATGAAGAGTCTGATTTGGCACAGGTGATGAAAAAAAAGTGAAAGCCAAGGCTTTCCTAAACTGAAAGTAATAAAATCACACTTGTGTGGGGCACCTGGTAATGTTTGCTAAAAGTGCTCTAAACACACATCAAACGTCCATAGGATTGGCTGCCACATGGACGTCACGTTAAAATAAAAGTGCTCTAAAACAAACATTAAAAAGTCCATAAACTTGGCTGCCATATGATGTAATTCCCAAAGCCAGATGGATGGGTCGCCCTTTCTAAGCATGTAGAACTTCATAATCCTTGACCAGAATGAAAATAATAATCATCATCATCATCATAGCAGCTATTGTAATCCCGGCAGGGAAAGGCAGTGAAAATCACTGTTGATTTTTAATGGATCTTCAAGTCTGATTTCCTTCATCCTTCCCCCTCAGCCTTGAGTAGCACTTTAATTCTTTAACTGGGAGAGCTGCAGTAGTTACCAAGCAGCTAGAGGAGCCTGTTTGCCTGTGTAATGGAATCAAGAAGTGGAATGAGATAATGCCATAAGGGCTTGAGTTGGCCGCAGTCAGTCAGGCAGAGAGCCCACAGCATCACTTGGCCCGCAGGAAGTCGGCACAACTCTGCCGCAGCACACTGCCGCCTCCTGCTGGGCTGGAACAAAAATGCAGCTCAACTTTGCTGACCTGGAAAAAAAGAGTGAACCGTAGTACACAGAGATTCAATGTTCAGATTTAAGTATTGAGCCCTTGGTAGCCTCGGTACCCAGACTTTTATGTTCGTTCGCATTCGGCCCAAAGCCCTGGGTGACTTGACTTCACAGCCGAGACATTACCTCATTTATTATACTCTCTTGTCTAGTCCTTGTATTTCTAATATGTACCCTGGTCTAGTTTTCATAGTTTCTTGTTTGTGTATCTTGTTTGTAATCATCCCTATATGCGTATGTGTCTTGTTCCGCAGTCAGCTATGGTTGGGCCATTGTTCTGTGGTGCACGTGTTAGTCAGTTTATGTTACGAGTACTTTATAAATTGCCCACCTCCTGACAAATTGTGAGATGGTGACTGAGGTTAGTGACCACAGCAGAGAGGATGTCTGTCTCCCACACACATATGTTGGACAGGGGCTCCATAACCATACACTCTATGGTCCGGCTGCCAGCCAATATTATCACCAGACAGTAATGAGTACTGACATAGGAGATCGATAGGAGATTATAGGACACAACCTCAGTTTCCCATCCACATCCAGCAGTCACAACGTGGTTCTCCAAAATGTTCATGTTAAGGTTTCATGTTTGTAAGCTAAGTATTTGGTTGCGGACCAGAGGAGAGTATTAAATACTCTCCTCTGGTCCGCAACAAATTTAGTTGTTAAAGGTATGGTAAGTGATATTATTTTGTTTAAATAGCTCTATATTCTGATAGTAATCATTGCTATTGACTCAAGAGTCCGTATTTCAGTAATAGGGGTCGTTCTCCCTGTCTCTAAAGCTCGATATTTTCAGGTCAGGATACCAATTTTATCCAAACACATGATACAGATTTAACAAATGAAGGAAGTGGAGACACAAAAACAATAGCAGACAAAATTGGAACTGAAGCTGATAATTGGGTACTCTTTCCTGATTTGATGAAATTGGCAATCTACCTGAACATTTATTTTCTGTTTAATAAAGAGCTGGAGAGATGTGGAGAACCCGGAACACTCTATACAACGATTACTAAGAATATGGTGTCTTAAATAGAAGATAATACAAATCTAGTTATATTATGTAAAAATACCACTTACCCTACCTTTAAAATGTTTCGGAATTATTTCAAATTAGTCAAAAATATTTTCCACAACCAATATAGCTTACTTGTACATTGTCCATTTCTGAATAACCTAAGACAATTTTTGGAGCAGGCTTCAGACCTTAATGTGTAAATTGCATCCTCTAGTGGTTGGTTTACGACACGTAATAATACTACATACAATTTATATAGCCTTTCCTGAGTACACAATCACTTTAGAAAACTGAAAACAACATAAAAACTGCTTTATTAGGCAAAAAATACATTATTTATTTATGAGTTAACGTGTGTGTGTGTGTGTGTGTGTGTGTGTGTGTGTGTGTGTGTGTGTGTGTGTGTGTGTGTGTGTGTGTGTGTGTGTGTGTGTGTGTGTGTGTGTGTGTGTGTGTGTGTGTGTGTGTGTGTGTGTGTGTGTGTGTGTGTCCAAATCATGCCCTTATAGTACTTATATTTGAGAATACTGTAAGCCAATAATAATTAAAGCTGCAAGCAGCGATGACTGGGCCCTCGCGTGTCTGTGCACGTTAGGGGCAAATATAGACCAATCAGAACAGGGAGCAGAGCCAAGTAACTAACGAAGGATTTTCAACTGAGTCCAGTGAGGTAACTCTCTCTACGGCAAACTTTTAAAAAGTTATGGCAAATGATAGAAACTATGACATATCGACCAATCAGAATAGGGGGCGTGGATAATTGAGTCCAATCATGGACAAGGACTCTGAACCAAGCCCAATGATACCAGCCCCAAGTCTGTACGACATTCAGTTCAACACTTACTTCCTTGGCGCTTCCAAAAATATATATTATATATATATTATTTTTAATGCTGGATAAATGCTTATTAATCAAATCTTGTGGATGGCACAGCGGGGTACAGTAGCTATTCACGAGATTATCTCGTTCTGGCGCAGATTCGGTGTGCAGTGTGCAGTGCTCGGGCCCTAATAATAATCATTGTGATTTCAATAGGGCTTCGTCGTACTACTGTGCAGTGCTCGTGCCCTAATTACAGTGTGTAGTCTGTGTACCATATATGCACCCCATTTTCCATAATCACAAGGTTATATTATCAATCTTTCCACTGGCAGCTGCAAACAGCTCAAAGATCCACGGCTACACACAGCCTTGTAGCTGAAGTTGAAAACGGCTATTGTAGATTTTGTAGCAATTTTAATCAATGAACCACTGCCGACGTTGCGTTGCGTTCGATGATGACGTCCAACCTAAACATTTGCCCTTGTTCATTTTTTTTAAAGATATTTTTTGTGGCTTTCGCCTTTATGTTATTTTAGGGTACCTGTATACAGTAGGCTGACAGGAAATGGGGAGAGAGATGGGGTTGTGATATGCAGTAAAGACCGTCGGGATCGGGAGTCGAACCCGCGGCACACTGCCAGACTGGATTACCAGCCAAGGTGTCCAGATGGCTACGCCAGCCGCCCGGGTCGCCCTGGTTCTTTTTGACGCCTTCACCCCGAACACACACGTCCAGTCATGTATAAAATGGATAATGGAATTAGACAAAAACTCAATTTACTTGAGTAAAACTACAAAAGTATTTGGTATCAAAATGTACTTTTATTTAAGTACCAAAAGTAGAAAGTACTCTTTATGCAGAATAACCCACTTCACACGTTTTCAAATGTATAAAATGTGAAAAAATATTTAGAAAATATGGACGCATTGTGAGCTTGTAGATCGACTATTTTCAATTGGCCGAAATGTATAGGTCTGAAGTTAATGTATGTTTTGCAATAGGCCTAATAATCAAAATCAACAAAGTAACTAGTAACTAAAGATTTCAAATGATTGTAGTGGAGTAAAAGTACAATATTTACCTCTGAGATGTAGTTGAGTACATGTAAAAACCTACTGGAAAATGGAAATTGGAAAAGTAAAGTAAAAATACCTCAAAATTGTACTTAAGAACAGTACTTGAGTAAATTTACTTAGTTAGTTTGATTAACATCATGTAATATGTTGCACTGAATGACATTGAAGTACAAAAGTTTAGACGAAACAAGTTATTCAAATGTTTAGGTGCAAAATATCATCCATTATTCTATGTATTGTTGCATAGAATAATAGTCAGACATAGAATAATAGTCAGACATACAGACATACTCCAGTTGGGTTCATGCTATGCTCAAGGGACATAAATGTATTTGAGGGGTTAATATGCTGCATTACTATGTGGGTGTATACAGTGTTTCCAAGACCCACATGTCATAAGCTGATGTGACAGTCAGCTGACAAATTGGGCGAGGTATTTAAGCTCACCTAGACTGCATGCATTCTTCCTGCCTTCCTTCATATGGTTCCTAACTTCCTGTTTGTTGTTTTGCTCCCACCGCCACCCCAGCACCACCGGTGGGCTCTGTTATTTCTATTCCTAATGGGGGGTTGTTATCTATCTGCCTGCTCTTTATGTTTAACATCCTGAGCGGCAAGAACGGAGTTCTCCGTCCTATCAATTAGTAACACTCGTCACCAAACCGATCGCATCGCTCCACAGGCTGGGAGCGTCTGTTGCGCAACATTCAATGTTATTTCCGGTTGGGATGTCATCGAAAATGTTCGCCCTCATTTCGATGAAGTGAATAACTCTTGATCTAAATCATTATTTCCATTCAATTCTAAGCAAAGATTATGTGTTAGACGGCCCATCGCGGTCCCGTCACTAGTCGTGTTACAATTGATCATACCTCCCGTTGTTGTCGATCGCCTCGGGAGTGTTTTAGCTACATCAAGCTACTTCAGCTACATCCGGTATAGCGCCTGGTGCGTTGCTAAATGTGCTCCGTAAATCACTGAGCACTCTGATTTAATGGTCCTAAATACCCCAGAGCGATTAACGTGTTTTAATGATGGTGTTTAATTGTGCCGAGTAGAGAGAAAATTGCAGCAGAGCCAAACGCCAAGATAATATATTATATGCACACTTGTATTCTGATTCTATAATAAATATTGGTTAAATCTATTCATGAGTTATCTGACTGAACTAACAATTATGCCGTTGGACCATGGTTCATATAGAGGATTGAATCTTTTCATTGGAATTTTTAACCTGGACGTTTTTTTTTTGACAATTTAGAGCTGAACATCAAATTCCTAGCATGGAACGTCCAGTTTATTAAAAAGGTGAAAAACAAAGAGCCAAAAGGTTCAAAAATTGCTATTATGATTAATTTCTCCCTGCGTCAAAAGGTGAGTGGGGCTGCTCCAGTCACATCCCTAAATGGCTTCCCCAGTCAGTCAGGCAGTCAGTCCTCCAGACCAGACCAGACCAGACCGGCTCTGTCTCTGTCTGTCTTGCCGGCCTGCCTTCCTCCTCAAATCACACAGCAAGAAAGGTCACACTCGCTGGAGTCCGGTCGCATTCTGGAGCTGAGACAGTTATTTCCTCCTGTCATTCTCCGGGGAGCAGGAGGCCCTAATGCCCTGTGGGAGTGCTGGGATGCAGAGAGGCCGTGTCAGCCAGGTTCGTGGCTGGCTCCAGCAGCCCCCCAGGGGAACCCGCCTGATTAATTGAGCTGGCAGATTTATGACGGGGCTGGCAGCCACTCTGTGTGTGTGTGTGTGTGTGTGTGTGTGTGTGTGTGTGTGTGTGTGTGTGTGTGTGTGTGTGTGTGTGTGTGTGTGTGTGTGTGTGTGTGTGTGTGTGTGTGTGTGTGTGTGTGTGTGTGTGTGTGTGTGTGTGTGTGTGTGTGTGTGTGTGTGTGTGTGTGTGTGTGTGTGTGTGTGTGTGTGGTACGTTGTGTGTGTCTGTCTATATTTTTCTTTCTTGGACGTGTCTGCTTGTGTGTGTGTGTCTATAGCTACTCCTTTGTGTGCATATACAGTATGTCTGCCTGAACGGTATATCTCAGTGAGCATCTGTGTGCACGTGCCTCTGTCAGTGTGTTTTTATGTGCGTGTCTCTTTTTAGCATGCACAGAATCCCTCTGTGTCTGTATTTAGACACCCTCCCTCCTCCTCCTCCTCCGCTGTGAGCCATAATTACAGCTTCCAGGCCTGGGAGCAGCATGGGGGTAACCTGGATGTCAGACCCTTAGCATTCCCACCAGGGTGAGCCTGGGGTCTCTGGTCCACTTAGACACATCCCTCTCAGGCCCATTCCCACCAGGGTGAGCCTGGGGTCTCTGGTCCACTTAGACACATCCCTCTGGTGAGCCTGGGGTCTCTGGTCCACTTAGACACATCCCTCTCAGGCCCTCCAGGGTGAGCCTGGGGTCTCTGGTCCACTTAGACACATCCCTCTCAGGCCCTTTCCCACCAGGGTGAGCCTGGGGTCTCTGGTCCACTTAGACACATCCCTCTGGTGAGCCTGGGGTCTCTGGTCCACTTAGACACATCCCTCTCAGGCCCTCCAGGGTGAGCCTGGGGTCTCTGGTCCACTTAGACACATCCCTCTCAGGCCCTCACCCACCAGGGTGAGCCTGGGGTATCTGGTCCACTTAGACACATGGCCCTCCCCACCAGGGTGAGCCTGGGGTCTCTGGTCCACTTAGACACATCCCTCTCAGGCCCTCCCAACCCCAGGGTGAGCCTGGGGTCTCTGGTCCACTTAGACACATCCCTCTCAGGCCCTCCCAACCCCAGGGTGAGCCTGGGGTCTCTGGTCCACTTAGACACATCCCTCTCAGGCCCATTCCCACCAGGGTGAGCCTGGGGTCTCTGGTCCACTTAGACACATCCCTCTCAGACCCTTAGCATTCCCACCAGGGTGAGCCTGGGGTCTCTGGTCCACTTAGACACATCCCTCTCAGGCCCTCCCAACTCCACCACCAGGGTAAGCCTGGGGTCTCTGGTCCACTTAGACACATCCCTCTCAGGCCCACCAGGGTGAGCCTGGGGTCTCTGGTCCACTTAGACACATCCCTCTCAGGCCCTCCCAACTCCACTAAGCTTATTAGAGTTTTGCATTTAGTTTATATATTTTTTTGAAGTTTTATTTTTTATTAGTTGTAGTAATATGGATTAGTCTGAGGCAAGATCCCAGAAAATAAAAAGCTAAAATAGCCGTTCTACAAGGTTCTTGACAGACTATAAAATTAAGGTAATTTCTATTGCTTTAGTTTTAGTTAGTCTTGTAAGTAAACATTTGTACAATGTTTTTTATTTATTTTTTAAAACTCTAGTTTTAGTTATTTAATTTGGTTAGTTTAGTTGTAACTATAATAACCCTGCACTGCACTCCACTCCACCACCAACTCTCCACTCCAGGTCAGGGTTGACGTGCAGTACAGTTGAAGAGGCTGCAGTCAAAACATCATCAGGACCTTGCTTTGACTTCACACTAGCTACTCCCCGGCAGACAGTTAGTCTGCTGCATGGGGGGTGGGCTGTGTTTCTGGTCGTTATCAAAGAACAGGCTTTCGGCATCGTTATCAGCATCCGACGGCCAGAATTTAAAATACTTCAACGCTCGGTAGCTATCAAAGAACAGTCTTTCGGCATCGTTATCAGCATCCGACGGCCAGAATTTAAAATACTTCAACGCTCGGTAGTCGGTGGTGTACTGTAGGTACAAGTGCCAGATGCCAAAGCACAGCCCAGAATGCTTTGTCACGCTGCTAAGAGTAAATATACGATTATACGCTCCCTTTGAGAACAAAACGGCTCGGGAAGAACCTGGACCTCGGTGAAGACCACTTAACTTTTTCTCTGCTATCTACGATTATAATCGTAGCCCTATTCTAAGGTACTAAAGGTGCTAACCACGTACATGTTCGTAGACAACCGTATACTCCATATATGAAAGCGGCGACCGTCAATTTACCTTTTAGCATTGCTCCGGTTGCTATGGAGAGCCTCCGTCCTCACCAGCTATGGGATTTTTAAATCAAGCTCCATTATAACTTAAGTTAAACCCCATATCGTTGATGTCGGGTAGAAACCTCTTTATCTCCATATTTTAACTTTGTGTTTACTTCTTGATCATAGACTACAGCGTTACACAAAATCATCAAAAGTAGCAGATCTACAAGCGGCACGTTTTGAGCGCGTCTATCTGCTACTTTTGGACATATGACAATTTCACCCGACGATCTTGTAGGTCTGCTATTTCCAAACAAATTACTCTTGCATCAAGTATCTTAAATATTTTGATGCCAATACTTAATTTGTTTTAATACAGGCCTTTTACCTGTAACAGTTTTTATATTGTGATGCTACTTTTACTTAAAACATTCAAGCACTTCTTCCACCACTGCTGGGTTTATGTGGCTAACGTAGACGCTCCATGAACCAGTTGGAAAGAGACATGAATTAAGTTTGTATAACTGCAGCTAAACTCGTACATTTCACCTTCACATTCATCGTACATAAACTAACATAAAAAACCTCCCACGCGCATGCACATAAACGCACGCATAGGATGTGCACACACACACACACACACACACACACTCATGCATTCCCACTCACACAAATGCACAAACACACAAGTGTCATGTGGGAAAGTGCACGCACGCGCGCACACACACACACACACACACACACACACACACACACACACACACACTGAGTAAACAGGGTCGTGCAGATTGAGAGCCCTCTCCGCCTGCTCCTGCCCATGCCTCTTGATATATGGAAGCCATTAATTGCTTCATCTGGAGCGAGACGGCCCACAGAGGAACACGCTAAAAGCCTCTCCAGACCGTCTCAGCGAGTCAGTACTTTAGCTTAGTGTTTATTTACTCATAAAGTCTCAATCACCTTGAAACTCATGGAGTAACTCTCCAGTGAGCCGTGCTCTTCCAGTTTCACGGCTACACAACGGCATTCCGAATCCCGCTATTCCGACGCACTGCCACTCTGATGCGCACAATGCTAACCCTGTACCGGACCCTAAACGCACGCAGAAGCCACGTAGTCGGAGTGGCGGTTGCGTCGCAATGCTGCTCTGTTCACCGCAGTCAATTTTATGCCAAAAACCTATTATTGATTGACACATTGACAGTAGGGTGGTCTCATGTAAAGTGGGCCATCAGGTAAAATGAGCCAGCTAAGGTTTCAGCCTCCTAGCTCCTAGCCCTTTAAGTTTCCCCACCAATGGCTGCACACATGTCTTGCCACAGCTGTACTTGACATAAAACAATTGATTTGATTGGTCTATGTGTTTCATGGTGGGAGGAGCAAGGCCTCAAATCCAGACTGTCATTGGAGAATAATCGGTCAGTGTCCATGCAAGCACATGTTCAATGATAAGGTTTATAAGTCAATAAAAGTATAATGTACTATTATCTACAAAAAATATTTTCAATACATGTTCTGATGGCCTTTATTAGATATAATGCAGATTTTTTGCTTAGCTAACTTATTTTGTCTGTAATAAAATATTTTGTTAGTGGCCCAATTTACATGAACGTGGTTAAACTAAAATGGGCCACCCGTTTCATCTAAAATGGGCCACCCATTTCATCTAAAATGGGCCACCCATTTTTGTGTAATGAGCCCCTCAATTATTGTAATTTCTGCATGCTTGCACCTGTGTGATTGCAAATAGGTTGCATCTGTGTGATTGGGGCTGTTTTTGCATGCACATACATTTCCTCCAAAACACAGAGTTCAATTGACTTAAAGTTGAACAAACTAATATGTTAATGTTCATTGTTTTATCATTAAATGTAATTCTACACTGTATGATGCATGCTATATATTATATTATTAATACAATGTAGGACATTATTTTATCTCTGTTTTGCTTTTGCATTGTATATGATAGAGTGGCTCATTTTAGCTGAACGCCTTTCAAATTGCTTTCACCTGGCATTTGCCCTGAGCAGTCCACTGATTGACTGATTGCACCATATCAGATGTGATGCATTGCATCTCCCACCATAACAAGTCAAGTACAACTGTGGCAATAACCATGTGCATCTATTTGGCTGTTCACCTTTAAAGAGCAAGGAGCTAATAGGCTAAAAAGCAATGTGGCCCATCTTAGCTGATCAGGTGGCTCATTTTACATGAAAACGCAAAATCAAAAAAATATGTGACAGTTTATGTTTCAAAAGCTGTAGGGCCTAAACTATTTAGTGTCGTGCATCACTTTTTCTTAGTTTCTTAGCCATCTCTTCTTTTGCCCGGGAGACAATTAGTTGGGTAGCTAGCCTGTGACGGAACACAACCTGTTATCAGTGCTTCGACGACTTGTTGCTTATTATAAACTTTTATTCCTTTCCATAAATATGCTATGTTTTTGCCAAATCATTATTAATATTACATATACAGCCGTTATTTAAAAACAATATATATGACATTTAATTAGCTACTTCTCCATCTGCTCAGGTTTGTGTTCCTGGCTGATTGAGCTAATCCCTGCCTCCTCAGACCACGCTGTGCTCTGAATGGCTAGAAGCAGCTTCTAAAAGCCTGCCTCCTCAGACCACGCTGTGCTCTGAATGGCTAGAAGCAGCTTCTAATCCCTGCCTCCTCAGACCACGCTGTGCTCTGAATGGCTAGAAGCAGCTTCTAATCCCTGCCTCCTCAGACCACGCTGTGCTCTGAATGGCTAGAAGCAGCTTATAAAAGCTGCCTCCTCAGACCACGCTGTGCTCTGAATGGCTAGAAGCAGCTTCTAAAACCCTGCCTCCTCAGACCACGCTGTGCTCTGAATGGCTAGAAGCAGCTAATCCCTGCCTCCTCAGACCACGCTGTGCTCTGAATGGCTAGAAGCAGCTTCTAAAAGCTGAAAGCTAGAACACAGCTTCTAAAAGCTGTGTCAAAGTTGAGCTCTAGGGAGAAAAACACACGCTTTTTTATTTCCGAGCTTCTAGAAGCAGCTTCAAAAATAAAGAAATCACACCCGTGTGAAGTGAGTGGTGCAATTCCGTGTGGCGGTTCCCGGTGGGGGGGGGGGCAGTTGAGAAATGACAGTTACCGTGTGCCGGTCCCTCTACTGTACTGTACTGTCACTGTACTGTACTGGCACACCTGAAATCATCATATATACAGTTCATATGTGCGTGTGTGTTTGTGTGTGTTAGGTTGCGCACAGGTGGTGAAAAACAACCATGCTGTTTTCGTGCTCATACCCAGCCAGCCAGGCAGGCAGGCACCCACCCAGCCAGCCAGCCAGCCAGCCAGCCAGCCACCCACACACATAACTCCGTAAGGGAGTGGTTGCACCACTCAAAAAATGTTTGCATAGGGAATGCGTCGTCCCTGGAACAATTATTTTCAGATGGGGGTCCGCAGCCAAATACAGATAATTCTGTTTTTTTTATTTTTTAGAATCGGCCTCATGTCTAAATGGGCAGAAGCACCTTTAACTTGAATCCTATCCTTCTAGTCCCCTTCACTTCTGTGTGAAAGTCAGCAATGGTCTTAACTCTTAAGTTGACCCAAAACTTTATTCGGCTTAGTTATTGAGTTGTTTATGTTACGTTATTGATGTCTTATCCTCCATGAGGACTAGTAGGAGGCCTTAAAAGGCATTCAAATCCAGCCTAACAAATAATTTAACATCACAGCTTGCTGTGCTCCACACATCTTAACCAACGAAATGTGAAAGATCAATTAATCTCCTGCATTGGAACAAATACAGTGTCTAAGGTTGAACTCACACCCAGACACACCAGCAGAGGAATGCAATGCCTCTGGAATGAGACTTTTAACACATTTACTAAAACGTGTGACACACCATCTGTACATTTATTTTATCATAAATTTGACCTAAAGTAAAACATTTAATTTCCTGTTCTACTCCCATGCACCCCGATGTGTAAAAAATGATCGGTATCCCGCGCCGAAAGTGCACGCCGACCTACAGGCTCACAACACTCACACATGAGCTTGTAGATCGGCTATTTCCGACGCTCAACATATGTCACAGTATAAATCAGTCTTAAGCCTTCAGCCAATGTTTCCTACTTTCTAGGCCAGTGGTTCCCAAAGTGTGGTCCGGGGACCCCCAGGGGTCCTTAAAGGGAGTTCCAGGGGGTCCCCAGCTAAATGATAGTTTGAACCAAATGGACCCTTATGACTCTGTAACTCTGAGAGTGTACAAATGGAACCAAACAGACCCTAATGGGTCTGTTTGGTTCCATTTGTACACTCTCAAGAGTTAAATTAACATTGGTTTTACAATATAAATTGGGGTCCCAAAGATAGGAATGCCATTGAATAGGCCAATTATTTGTTTACAAACATTGGGACTGGGCGCAAGGGTGACTGTTTCATGTAATAAATTCCCAACAGATCTCAAAACCTGTTGTTTTGGGGAGCGCTGGTTTCAGTCCATTCAATCTCTCTTGTGTCTCTTGCTAGTGAGATGCACCCTAGGAGACATTTATACTTCAAAGCGCAATAGTACTGGACGCAGAGAAGAGCTGATATACAAGCTCACATCGCATCGCGGATGCGACTGTTGTGAGCTTAGAGGTCTGCTTGCGCGACACCATCGCGGGACGAAGCATAAATTATACTTGATGGGCTGCAGGTGCGCGTGCAGCCGTGCACAAATAGGCTCTGCTGCCGTGTTCATGAGCGCACCTCCCGTTCTTATGACAGCGAATGGAGGTGTGGTTTTGAGGACAACTGTTTTGAATTGCTATTATTGTTCAAACACAACAGAAACCAATGGATTATATATTGTGTCTGTATCATGGGCGAGAGATCACAATGTATAAGGGCGAGAGATCACAATAAAAATCCTAATCATTCTTCCTCCACACTGGGATAAAAACAGCATCTAAAAGTTTGATGGGGCATTTTTTACACGTGAGTGCAGTTAGAACTTTTCCATTGCATCTTATGGGAGGTGGTGTTCTTCTGCTGCTGTTATGTGCGTGCATGCTGTTGCTTATCAGTGTGACGTCGTCTGTTAAGGCGTCTATTGGGGGTCTGTAGCCTAATGCAGGTCAAACTGTGGGTCCTTAACATTATACGGGTTGAGAATCACTGCTAGAGCCGTAAAATAAATCTCTTATCGGGGTCCCTGGCATATATTTTCAAATGGGGGTCCGCGGGCTAATTAGTGTCAGTTTGGGGGTCCTTGACATGAAAACGTTTGGGAACCACTGCTCTAAGCACTCAAGGTCGATCTGAGGGAAAACACCATATTTCACCCTTTGACAATAGCCAGGATGTACAGACATGTCAACATGCCATGCTGTGCCGTAGAATGGTGTTGCACATCGAAAACAGCAGATCTACAAGCTCACAACGCGTCCATCTGTGAGGCGTTGTGGACTTGTAACTTTGATTCTGAACAGCTGCTGTGAAATTCGGCCATTCAGAACGGCAGCTGCGCTTCACCGGCCCCCGCCTATAGTTAACCCTTTACTTGCTGGTTGTTTTCAAGGCTTAGAACACAGTGTTTTAATTTATTTGGATGAAACAAAAACATGATATTTTTATTATTTTACCTCCGAATTTTCAACTATTCGACTCTAATTATGGTATTTGAGTCGACCATACCAAAAATCACGTTTGGTTAATATGGCCTAGCGTGCGAACTGATATATATTTTTTCCGGTCACGTGATCAATGTGACTACATTGAATAGACTACAGCGTTACACAAAATCATCAAAAGTAGCAGATCTACAAGCGGCACGTTTTGAGCGCGTCTATCTGCTACTTTTGGACATATGACAATTTCACCCGACGATCTTGTAGGTCTGCTATTTCCAAACAAATTACTCTTGCATCAAGTATCTTAAATATTTTGATGCCAATACTTAATTTGTTTTAATACAGGCCTTTTACCTGTAACAGTTTTTATATTGTGATGCTACTTTTACTTAAAACATTCAAGCACTTCTTCCACCACTGCTGGGTTTATGTGGCTAACGTAGACGCTCCATGAACCAGTTGGAAAGAGACATGAATTAAGTTTGTATAACTGCAGCTAAACTCGTACATTTCACCTTCACATTCATCGTACATAAACTAACATAAAAAACCTCCCACGCGCATGCACATAAACGCACGCATAGGATGTGCACACACACACACACACACACACACACTCATGCATTCCCACTCACACAAATGCACAAACACACAAGTGTCATGTGGGAAAGTGCACGCACGCGCGCACACACACACACACACACACACACACACACACACACACTGAGTAAACAGGGTCGTGCAGATTGAGAGCCCTCTCCGCCTGCTCCTGCCCATGCCTCTTGATATATGGAAGCCATTAATTGCTTCATCTGGAGCGAGACGGCCCACAGAGGAACACGCTAAAAGCCTCTCCAGACCGTCTCAGCGAGTCAGTACTTTAGCTTAGTGTTTATTTACTCATAAAGTCTCAATCACCTTGAAACTCATGGAGTAACTCTCCAGTGAGCCGTGCTCTTCCAGTTTCACGGCTACACAACGGCATTCCGAATCCCGCTATTCCGACGCACTGCCACTCTGATGCGCACAATGCTAACCCTGTACCGGACCCTAAACGCACGCAGAAGCCACGTAGTCGGAGTGGCGGTTGCGTCGCAATGCTGCTCTGTTCACCGCAGTCAATTTTATGCCAAAAACCTATTATTGATTGACACATTGACAGTAGGGTGGTCTCATGTAAAGTGGGCCATCAGGTAAAATGAGCCAGCTAAGGTTTCAGCCTCCTAGCTCCTAGCCCTTTAAGTTTCCCCACCAATGGCTGCACACATGTCTTGCCACAGCTGTACTTGACATAAAACAATTGATTTGATTGGTCTATGTGTTTCATGGTGGGAGGAGCAAGGCCTCAAATCCAGACTGTCATTGGAGAATAATCGGTCAGTGTCCATGCAAGCACATGTTCAATGATAAGGTTTATAAGTCAATAAAAGTATAATGTACTATTATCTACAAAAAATATTTTCAATACATGTTCTGATGGCCTTTATTAGATATAATGCAGATTTTTTGCTTAGCTAACTTATTTTGTCTGTAATAAAATATTTTGTTAGTGGCCCAATTTACATGAACGTGGTTAAACTAAAATGGGCCACCCGTTTCATCTAAAATGGGCCACCCATTTCATCTAAAATGGGCCACCCATTTTTGTGTAATGAGCCCCTCAATTATTGTAATTTCTGCATGCTTGCACCTGTGTGATTGCAAATAGGTTGCATCTGTGTGATTGGGGCTGTTTTTGCATGCACATACATTTCCTCCAAAACACAGAGTTCAATTGACTTAAAGTTGAACAAACTAATATGTTAATGTTCATTGTTTTATCATTAAATGTAATTCTACACTGTATGATGCATGCTATATATTATATTATTAATACAATGTAGGACATTATTTTATCTCTGTTTTGCTTTTGCATTGTATATGATAGAGTGGCTCATTTTAGCTGAACGCCTTTCAAATTGCTTTCACCTGGCATTTGCCCTGAGCAGTCCACTGATTGACTGATTGCACCATATCAGATGTGATGCATTGCATCTCCCACCATAACAAGTCAAGTACAACTGTGGCAATAACCATGTGCATCTATTTGGCTGTTCACCTTTAAAGAGCAAGGAGCTAATAGGCTAAAAAGCAATGTGGCCCATCTTAGCTGATCAGGTGGCTCATTTTACATGAAAACGCAAAATCAAAAAAATATGTGACAGTTTATGTTTCAAAAGCTGTAGGGCCTAAACTATTTAGTGTCGTGCATCACTTTTTCTTAGTTTCTTAGCCATCTCTTCTTTTGCCCGGGAGACAATTAGTTGGGTAGCTAGCCTGTGACGGAACACAACCTGTTATCAGTGCTTCGACGACTTGTTGCTTATTATAAACTTTTATTCCTTTCCATAAATATGCTATGTTTTTGCCAAATCATTATTAATATTACATATACAGCCGTTATTTAAAAACAATATATATGACATTTAATTAGCTACTTCTCCATCTGCTCAGGTTTGTGTTCCTGGCTGATTGAGCTAATCCCTGCCTCCTCAGACCACGCTGTGCTCTGAATGGCTAGAAGCAGCTTCTAAAAGCCTGCCTCCTCAGACCACGCTGTGCTCTGAATGGCTAGAAGCAGCTTCTAATCCCTGCCTCCTCAGACCACGCTGTGCTCTGAATGGCTAGAAGCAGCTTCTAATCCCTGCCTCCTCAGACCACGCTGTGCTCTGAATGGCTAGAAGCAGCTTATAAAAGCTGCCTCCTCAGACCACGCTGTGCTCTGAATGGCTAGAAGCAGCTTCTAAAACCCTGCCTCCTCAGACCACGCTGTGCTCTGAATGGCTAGAAGCAGCTAATCCCTGCCTCCTCAGACCACGCTGTGCTCTGAATGGCTAGAAGCAGCTTCTAAAAGCTGAAAGCTAGAACACAGCTTCTAAAAGCTGTGTCAAAGTTGAGCTCTAGGGAGAAAAACACACGCTTTTTTATTTCCGAGCTTCTAGAAGCAGCTTCAAAAATAAAGAAATCACACCCGTGTGAAGTGAGTGGTGCAATTCCGTGTGGCGGTTCCCGGTGGGGGGGGGGGCAGTTGAGAAATGACAGTTACCGTGTGCCGGTCCCTCTACTGTACTGTACTGTCACTGTACTGTACTGGCACACCTGAAATCATCATATATACAGTTCATATGTGCGTGTGTGTTTGTGTGTGTTAGGTTGCGCACAGGTGGTGAAAAACAACCATGCTGTTTTCGTGCTCATACCCAGCCAGCCAGGCAGGCAGGCACCCACCCAGCCAGCCAGCCAGCCAGCCAGCCAGCCACCCACACACATAACTCCGTAAGGGAGTGGTTGCACCACTCAAAAAATGTTTGCATAGGGAATGCGTCGTCCCTGGAACAATTATTTTCAGATGGGGGTCCGCAGCCAAATACAGATAATTCTGTTTTTTTTATTTTTTAGAATCGGCCTCATGTCTAAATGGGCAGAAGCACCTTTAACTTGAATCCTATCCTTCTAGTCCCCTTCACTTCTGTGTGAAAGTCAGCAATGGTCTTAACTCTTAAGTTGACCCAAAACTTTATTCGGCTTAGTTATTGAGTTGTTTATGTTACGTTATTGATGTCTTATCCTCCATGAGGACTAGTAGGAGGCCTTAAAAGGCATTCAAATCCAGCCTAACAAATAATTTAACATCACAGCTTGCTGTGCTCCACACATCTTAACCAACGAAATGTGAAAGATCAATTAATCTCCTGCATTGGAACAAAAACAAATACAGTGTCTAAGGTTGAACTCACACCCAGACACACCAGCAGAGGAATGCAATGCCTCTGGAATGAGACTTTTAACACATTTACTAAAACGTGTGACACACCATCTGTACATTTATTTTATCATAAATTTGACCTAAAGTAAAACATTTAATTTCCTGTTCTACTCCCATGCACCCCGATGTGTAAAAAATGATCGGTATCCCGCGCCGAAAGTGCACGCCGACCTACAGGCTCACAACACTCACACATGAGCTTGTAGATCGGCTATTTCCGACGCTCAACATATGTCACAGTATAAATCAGTCTTAAGCCTTCAGCCAATGTTTCCTACTTTCTAGGCCAGTGGTTCCCAAAGTGTGGTCCGGGGACCCCCAGGGGTCCTTAAAGGGAGTTCCAGGGGGTCCCCAGCTAAATGATAGTTTGAACCAAATGGACCCTTATGACTCTGTAACTCTGAGAGTGTACAAATGGAACCAAACAGACCCTAATGGGTCTGTTTGGTTCCATTTGTACACTCTCAAGAGTTAAATTAACATTGGTTTTACAATATAAATTGGGGTCCCAAAGATAGGAATGCCATTGAATAGGCCAATTATTTGTTTACAAACATTGGGACTGGGCGCAAGGGTGACTGTTTCATGTAATAAATTCCCAACAGATCTCAAAACCTGTTGTTTTGGGGAGCGCTGGTTTCAGTCCATTCAATCTCTCTTGTGTCTCTTGCTAGTGAGATGCACCCTAGGAGACATTTATACTTCAAAGCGCAATAGTACTGGACGCAGAGAAGAGCTGATATACAAGCTCACATCGCATCGCGGATGCGACTGTTGTGAGCTTAGAGGTCTGCTTGCGCGACACCATCGCGGGACGAAGCATAAATTATACTTGATGGGCTGCAGGTGCGCGTGCAGCCGTGCACAAATAGGCTCTGCTGCCGTGTTCATGAGCGCACCTCCCGTTCTTATGACAGCGAATGGAGGTGTGGTTTTGAGGACAACTGTTTTGAATTGCTATTATTGTTCAAACACAACAGAAACCAATGGATTATATATTGTGTCTGTATCATGGGCGAGAGATCACAATGTATAAGGGCGAGAGATCACAATAAAAATCCTAATCATTCTTCCTCCACACTGGGATAAAAACAGCATCTAAAAGTTTGATGGGGCATTTTTTACACGTGAGTGCAGTTAGAACTTTTCCATTGCATCTTATGGGAGGTGGTGTTCTTCT